>NC_141549.1:55495000-55797500 GCF_021556685.1 Rattus norvegicus | reverse complement strand
TGGCAACTCCCCTGAAATACTGGATCCTTTTGACCTAAACATGCCTGGTGTTCCAGAGACTGGGGGAAAATCTGTGGATTCTTGAGATTTGGAGAACACAGAGCATGACCTACATGGGCAACAGCCAAAAAGTAGGAAACTAAGTGAAATTCCAAAAGAGAATGGTCAGATTCTCATCTCCTTTTTCTTGTTCTAATTCAGATTCGATCTGCCAAGTTGGGCTTCTTTTTGGTACCTTCCTGGACACAAAGGCAGCAGGTACCAGGCATTTAGACAAAGGTTCACAGTAGAAAAGATAAACTGAGCCAATCATGCTCTAGAGCAATGGTTGTCAACCTTTTTAATGCTACAACCCTTTAAAATGGCTCCTCATGTTATCATGTACCCCAACCATAAAATTATTTTTGTTACTATGTCATAACTGTAAATTTGCTACTGCTATAAATCATAATGTTAATATCTGATAACTGTGGTATTTATATGTGATCCCTATGAGAGGGTTGTTCGATTTCCCACAGGTTGAGACTCACTGCTCTAGAGAGCCTGCCAACTGGCCAATGCCTGCATGATAAGGTAGTGTTTAAATAAGTTTCCATGCCTAGATCACAGAAATGACTCTGAATCTTGAAACAGTAAAAGAAGATGCATTATATGAAAGAGAAAAAAATCCCAAAATACAAACACATAGAAATATATATATATTTATATATATTTATATATATATAAATTTATATATATTTATATATATTTATATATTTATATATATACACACATATATATATACAGACAGACACACAGACATTCACATGCACACATATACACATACATGCATACACATGAAGAGGAATTGCTTCAAGAAATACAGATGTAAATTCTCTTGATAGAAATAATTGGGGTTTTAGGAAAGGGGACATTAAAATTAGTAAGTAGAAAAGCTTATAAGAGTAAAAGTTACATAGCATTTTTTCAATAATTCACAACAAAAATTCAAAGTGATTAAAAACTTGAAGAAAATCTGTGAGTATTAAAAAATACCCCCAAAAAGCCATCCTTAAGACAGAAAACAAGAAACCTGGAAGAAAATTATGCATTAGACAGTGCAAGGATATGTTTTCCTAAGACATAGCGATCAGCTTTGGTGAGATTACCAAAGTAATGAAATAATTACATCCATATTGCTTATAAAAGGATAAAAGTAATGTTACACACTAAAAAGCCAAGTAATGGACTGGTAAGCCTATTATGGCGTAGTAATGAGGTTTAGCACCAAGAGAGCAAACTGAAGAATTTATTGTTTCTTTCTGTACAGAAAATCCAAGAGAGAGAAGGGGAGCAGAGAGAAGGCAGGTAATTGTGATTATATCATTAGTGCTTATTACTGAGGCTTCTATGATATACAAGGATTACTTAAATGAAAATGGCAATTAATTTACAAAGGAAAATAGACTCTCAGAGAAAGGGGTTAAAGAACTTGATGTCAAAGTATGAAAAGCAAAATCCTAGTTCTGGCCCCTCTCCCCCACCCCATAGAAATTCTGGTGAGCATCCTAGAATTCCAGCCTCGGGTGACAGATAGGAATCCTCAGAGAAAGCTGGCTAGCAAGATGAGGCACCTCGGTGAGCTCTGGTTGGGACCGAGAAAACTCTTGTCAATGAATAAGAGGGAAGAGTGATCGAGGGCGGTACCACACATCCACTTTGACGTGTGCAAGCACATTTCCACATGCGTGCACACACACGCACACACACACGCACACACGCACAGCACACACACGCACAGCACACACACGCACAGCACACACACGCACATGCACACGCATATGCACACACACGCACGCACACACACACGCACATGCACACACACACACGCATGCACACGCACACACACACACGCACACATACAAGCACACACCATTTTTTAGAATAAACAGAAAAATAATAAAAAGTAGCTTACAGTTTCAAGAAACATATGAAAGAACAACATCTAATATTTAGAAAGCTGTAATTAGAGAGCAGCATCAGGACACTCTGACCCTTACACTCTTTCCCACAGGTGTGGAGACTCATGAGTGTGGCTCTACCTTCCTCCCTTATTCAGTAAGTTTTAGAGAATGTGTTCATCCCATTCATGAAATCAAAAATCCAGTCTCTGAGACGATTTCAGTCCTAAAACCATAGCTGGTCATCTGAAGGGAATTTGGCAAATACTGCGCCCTTTACTAATGAGGACAGAAAAATATTTCAGAGCCCATCATATCCAGGTTTGAATCCTGTTGCTACCACATGCCAGTGACTGGACCCTAGGGGTGTTTTATTCCTCTTCCAAAATGGCAGTGGTCACAAGAATCACATGACAAGGTAGGTAAGGATCTTCCAGCAAAGAATGGACATGAGGAGTTTGCTCGGTCCTTGACTTTGAGTGGAAAATAGTGCCATTGAAATCAAGGTGTTTGTTATTACTAAAGAAAGTAGGAAGGGAAAGAAAGAAAGGAAGAGGGGTGGGGAGGTAGGTTAGGAAAAGTGCAGAAAATGTATATATAAGTGAAATAGTATCCAGAGCTAATTTTTGCCTTCCTAAAGATCTATGTGATGTTTAAGACTGATTCGTTTTTAGTATCTTTATCTTGACATACATGTGCTTTGTTAGGTGAGGTAAGATTTTTTTTCTTTTCAGGTTAAAAAAAATTCCATGCAATGATTTTGGATGACATTTCCCCTCCCCAGTTCTTCACATATCCTCCCTACCTCCCTATCCCCAAAAAATACTGTTTCTTTTTTCTTTTTCTTTAAAAGAAACAAAAAAATGAAGGAAGGAAAGAGGGAGGGAGGGAGGGAGGGAGGAAGGGAGGGAGGGAGGGAGGGAGGGAGGGAAGGAAAGAAGACAGATACACCCTTCACAAAAGCAAAAGACAAAATATATAAGTGAAAGATCAATAAGACAAAAAAAATCTAGCCAAACAAAGCCAAATGAAACAAAAATGTCTATAAAACTACTATTGAGTCCATGGCTTAGAGCTGCAGTGTGGTTAACGTTCCTGCTGAGGTTGCATTGGAGAAAGCAGATTTTCTTCCTTTCCTCTTTGGTTTTTAATTTGCCACTGGGTATCAACTGCAGAGAGTTTCTTGGACACTAAAGTAATTAACCAGGAGTCCACCGCTATCACATTCTACACAGAATAGCCAAGGAATACTACAGTCTCCTGGCACATGCAAACCCTGAAGACTACAGTGCAAAAACTAGTGTCTTTCTCTGCTTTTGCTTGTTAAATAATCATGTCCCAGAAGGCAGATATTATGAATAAAATGTCTGACTCTCAGCAAAAATAAGATTTCACTCGTTCCTAGATGTCCCTAGGTTTAATCTTTACTAGGACCTAAAGCATGTATGCTTTAAGTAGGTAAATTGAAACTAGAATTTTATCATTCCTGGCTAAGTCAGCAAATCCAACGCCTACAGACCTGCAGGCAACAGTGTTAAGGCAATGTAAGCGCCAAGACTAAAAGACCAGGAAACAGAGCTGCCCCTCGGGCTCTCTGCCTGGGAAGGGAGTTTTTCTGATGTGACTTTCACTAGTTAATAATGCAGGCTACAGTATGAATGGAGTTCACTATATAGGAATTGAAAATAAATGACTTTACAAGGCACTGGGGATACAACTATTATCATTTTAACAGACAAGTGAGACGAAGCAATGAGAGATGGAGCGTGACCCCTAAGCCATGCTGTGATAGAAATTTCCAAAGTTCTGATCCTGAGGTCCCTGCCAGCATTCTCCCTTTGCATCTAGAGCCCTGCGTCCTTGTCCTGTCTCCACTATGCGGTTTATTTTTCTCTCTTCTGAGAAGGGATTTCTACCCAGACAGAAGAATCTATGAGTCTTCAGAGAATATTCTCTTTCAAAAGTCATTTAATTTAAAAATAAGAGAGACTACCATGGAAGCCTGAAAGAAAACGGAAGACAGTCAACTGAGCAGGAAAATTAACCAGAGAAATGAAAATGATCTTAAAATGGCAATAACCATCCCAGCCGATCTGCAAAACTTCAGAATTTGAGTCACCAAATTATAAATGAACCAACAAGAATGAAACCTTTTTTTTCCATTTCTTTTTTTTTATTATTATTATTAACTTGAGTATTTCTTATATACATTTCAAGTGTTATTCCCTTTCCCAGTTTCCGGGCAAACATCCCCCTCCCCCCTCCCCTTTCTTATCGGTGTTCCCCTCCCCACTCTCCCCCCATTGTCCCCCTCCCCCCAACAGTCTAGTTCACTGGGGGTTCAGTCTTAGCAGGACCCAGGGCTTCCCCTTCCACTGGTGCTCTTACTAGGATATTCATTGCTACCTATGAGGTCAGAGTCCAGGGTCAGTCCATGTATAGTCTTTAGGTAGTGGCTTAGTCCCTGGAAGCTCTGGTTGCTTAGCATTGTTGTACATATGGGGTCTCGAGCCCCTTCAAGATCTTCCAGTTCTTTCTCTGATTCCTTCAACGGGGGTCCTATTCTCAGTTCAGTGGTTTGCTGTTGGCATTCGCCTCTGTATTTGCTGTATTCTGACTGTGTCTCTCAGGAGCGATCTACATCCGGCTCCTGTCGGTCTGCACTTCTTTGCTTCATCCATCTTGTCTAATTGGATGGCTGTATATGCATGGGCCACATGTGGGGCAGACTCTGAATGGGTGTTCCTTCAGTCTCTGTTTTAATCTTTGCCTCTCTCTTCCCTGCCAAGGGTATTCTTGTTCCCCTTTTAAAGAAGGAGTGAAGCATTCACATTTTGATCATCTGTCTTGAGTTTCATTTGTTCTAGGCATTTAGGGTAATTCAAGCATTTGGGCTAATAGCCACTTATCAGTGAGTGCATACCATGTATGTCTTTCTGTGTTTGGGTTAGCTCACTCAGGATGATATTTTCCAGTTCCAGCCATTTGCCTACGAATTTCATAAAGTCGTTGTTTTTGATAGCTGAGTAATATTCCATTGTGTAGATGTACCACATTTTCTGTATCCATTCCTCTGTTGAAGGGCATCTGGGTTCTTTCCAGCTTCTGGCTATTATAAATAAGGCTGCAATGAACATAGTGGAGCACGTGTCTCTTTTATATGTTGGGGCATCTTTTGGGTATATGCCCAAGAGAGGTATAGCTGGATCCTCAGGCAGTTCAATGTCCAATTTTCTGAGGATCCTCCAGACTGATTTCCAGAATGGTTGTACCAGTTTGCAATCCCACCAACAATGGAGGAGTGTTCCTCTTTCTCCACATCCTCGCCAGCATCTGTTGTCCCCTGAGTTTTTGATCTTAGCCATTCTCACTGGTGTGAGGTGAAATCTCAGGGTTGTTTTGATTTGCATTTCCCTTATGACTAAAGATGTTGAACATTTCTTTAGGTGTTTCTCCGCCATTCGGCATTCCTCAGCTGTGAATTCTTTGTTTAGCTCTGAACCCCATTTTTAATAGGGTTATTTGTTTCCCTGTGGTCTAACTTCTTGAGTTCTTTGTATATTTTGGATATAAGGCCTCTATCTGTTGTAGGATTGGTAAAGATCTTTTCCCAATCTGTTGGTTGCCGTTTTGTCCTAACCACAGTGTCCTTTGCCTTACAGAAGCTTTGCAGTTTTATGAGATCCCATTTGTCAATTCTTGATCTTAGAGCATAAGCCATTGGTGTTTTGTTCAGGAAATTTTTTCCAGTGCCCATGTGTTCCAGATGCTTCCCTAGTTTTTCTTCTATTAGTTTGAGTGTGTCAGCTTTGATGTGGAGGTCCTTGATCCACTTGGACTTAAGCTTTGTACAGGGTGATAAGCATGGATCGATCTGCATTCTTCTACATGTTGCCCTCCAGTTGAACCAGCACCATTTGCTGAAAATGCTATCTTTTTTCCATTGGATGGTTTTGGCTCCTTTGTCAAAAATCAAGTGACCATAGGTGTGTGGGTTCATTTCTGGGTCTTCAATTCTATTCCATTGGTCTATCTGTCTGTCTCTGTACCAATACCATGCAGTTTTTATCACTATTGCTCTGTAATACTGCTTGAGTTCAGGGATAGTGATTCCCCCTGAAGTCCTTTCATTGTTGAGGATAGCTTTAGCTATCCTGGGTTTTTTGTTATTCCAGAGGAATTTGCAAATTGTTCTGTCTAACTCTCTGAAGAATTGGATTGGTATTTTGATGGGGATTGCATTGAATCTGTAGATTGCTTTTGGTAAAATGGCCATTTTTACTATATTAATCCTGCCAATCCATGAGCATGGGAGATCTTTCCATCTTCTGAGGTCTTCTTCAATTTCCTTCTTCAGTGTCTTGAAGTTCTTATTGTACAGATCTTTTACTTGCTTTGTTAAAGTCACTCCGAGGTACTTTATATTATTTGGGTCTATTATGAAGGGTGTCGTTTCCCTAATTTCTTTCTCGGCTTGTTTCTCTTTTGTATAGAGGAAGGCAACTGATTTATTTGAGTTAATTTTATACCCAGCCACTTTGCTGAAGTTGTTTATCAGCTTTAGTAGTTCCCTGGTGGAACTTTTGGGATCACTTAAATATACTATCATATCATCTGCAAATAGTGATATTTTGACTTCTTCTTTTCCGATCTGTATCCCCTTGACATCCTTTTGTTGTCTGATTGCTCTGGCTAGAACTTCAAGAACTATATTGAATAAGTAGGGAGAGAGTGGGCAGCCTTGTCTAGTCCCTGATTTTAGTGGGATTGCTTCAAGTTTCTCTCCATTTAGTTTAATGTTAGCAACTGGTTTGCTGTATATGGCTTTTACCATGTTCAGGTATGGGCCTTGAATTCCTATTCTTTCCAGGACTTTTATCATGAAGGGGTGTTGAATTTTGTCAAATGCTTTCTCAGCATCTAATGAAATGATCATGTGGTTTTGTTCTTTCAGTTTGTTTATATAATGGATCATGTTGATGGTTTTCCGTATATTAAACCATCCCTGCATGCCTGGGATGAAGCCTACTTGATCATGGTGGATGATTGTTTTGATGTGCTCTTGGATTCGGTTTGCCAGAATTTTGTTGAGTATTTTTGCGTCGATATTCATAAGGGAAATTGGTCTGAAGTTCTCTTTCTTTGTTGTGTCTTTGTGTGGTTTAGGTATAAGAGTAACTGTGGCTTCGTAGAAGGTATTCGGTAGTGATCCATCTGTTTCAATTTTGTGGGATAGTTTGGATAATATTGGTATGAGGTCTTCTATGAAGGTTTGATAGAATTGAAACCTTTTTTTTAAGCATTTACAGTGTTTTCTGGGAAATGTAGTTCTGAATACCTAAGTGTATCATTGAAAAACTTGCTCAGTATCTTACTCAGGAGGCCTAAAATGATTTTAATGTTTTTAAATTTAAAAACAACACAGACATAGAAAATTAACATTTTTCTTTAAAAATCTTACTGTTTGTGTATGCCAAATATAGTTCTAGATAGACTTATTATTAAAATATTTTCAGACATGTGTGTTTGACGATTATTAAAATTATTCCTTTTTTAAATATAAATCAAGTATATTTTAGAGACAGGCAATCATTTGAATGATACTCAATTTCTTTTCAGAATAGAATTCTATTGGTAGAATTGTCTGAAATTCTCAGCCTCCTGTGACCCACAGTTATGATCTTTAACTCTATTATCAGTTCTACATTTCTACTGAATGATTAATTGGTTAAATATTGTGCAGACTAAGAAATTGTAGGCAAAAGCCTGAGAGAAGGGAATATGCTTGAGGGTCAGGTGAGAAGAGGTACTGAATTCCTGGCCCACTTTGGTTAAAACGGTTTAAGACGCTGATTAACAAACTATTAGGAAATGGTTCATATAGAAGGTTCAGGAAGGCACGGATGAAGGGAAACAGAAGGAATAGTGTTGTCTTCTATCCCTGGGAGAAGAAAAACAATGGCAGAGATCCACAGACAAGTCAGAAGTGACAAGTCAGAGAAATCTCTCAACAGGACTAGTGTCTCTCTATCTCTGTGTCTCTGTCTCCGTGTGTGTGTGTGTGTGTGTGTGTTTGTGTGTGTGTGTTTGTGTGTGTGTGTGTGTTTGTGTGTGTGTGTGTGTCTATATTTCTGTCTCCTCTCCCTCTCTCACTCTCTGTCTCTGTCTCTCTGTCTCTGTCTCCCTGTCTGTCTTTCTCTCTCACTTTGGCTTTCTCCTTTCTTCTCCCTCCTTCCCCATTTTGATCTCAGACTATAATTAGAGCATCCCCCAAACTATTTGCTTTTCTAGTACAGACAATTTAATTATAATCATTTTTAAAGCCACAAAGCTCCCCTGAAAACCCTTGAATTAAAAAATAACTTGGAATTGCAATGTCTGAAAAGATAGTAATTTCATGTTCCCGTGTCTTATGCAAGGTTCCCACTTCTCCAGTGACTCTTTTGCCTCCTTCTACCTCACATCGTTCTCTGCATACACCCTCCATCTAGCAGCCATCTTCCACAGAGTCACACTTCTCTTTCTGACTCCTTGACTCCACCTTATTACACGGGAGGGAACACAAAACATAAGGAAAGAAAAGAGGTGGCAATATATCCTCAGGTAAAATGGCCATACCTAATTTTAGATGTCTAGCTATGTATAACAACTTTCTATTTTCTGTGAACTGGTGTTTTGTGTGACTAGAAAAGCACCAGGCTCCCCGGAAGCCTGCGGGGACTAGCATTTCCAATCTCCGTGAGAACAACCAACCTCTTAAGCTTACTTATGAAGCTAATAATATGTATTATCTGTACAGTCTTGGTGTTTAAAATGGAATCCAGTTCCGTGAGTATTTTCTATTCTTAAATCTCCTGGTCCCACAATAAATAAGTTTCTATTTTCCTGAATTGAGCTTTGCATGTAGGAGTTTCCTTCTGTGCATAAATATCTTCTGCAGGGTAGAGGCGTGCACTCTTCCTATAAAAGACATGTTTTATGTCTGTGACCCTTGGCATTCTCACTGTAAGTACTAATCAGAGGGAAGTTGGTGTCAACACATACTTTGAGTTCTGCCTTTGCTGTTGTCTCCCAAGACTGATTTGTGTACAATTGTTGAACTCTGGAGGAAGGCCAGGAGTGCGGGACAGCTTGCTGGAAGAAGAGAAGATTTATTGTGTTATCTATTTAGCTCTACCTATGTATTTTTAATGCTAAACTGGCATAACTCTCCTGATTTCAAAAACTAACAAGTGGTAAAGAATATATGAGAGGCATTTGAGAAATTAAAAAGATTCAAGTAGGTAATAATTCTTTGGGAGTTCAATTTAATGCCTCTAGAGCATTTACTGTTGGACTAAACAGACAGTTTTAATCGGTATTTTAAGATATGTTGTTTATTGCCACATATTTCTTGAGGATTAATGTCTGCATTTTGCAGTTTGCACAGACAGCATCAGCACTTACAGGCCTCCTGATGCTAGACAGTTATTTTTATATTTAACCCTCCCTTATACCCTTGTCTCGGTCACAGTGTTTGCTCTGTTATTAAGAAAAGTTACGCAAAGACCGGAAGTTATGTAGGAATGGGTAACAATCTACTTGTGCCTTTACTAAAGCTCCGATTCATTTTATTGAAATAGCAAGTATACATGCTATGGAATATAAAAATGTAAAGTGCAAATTTAAACCTACCATTCCTCAGAATATATAAGATAAAATTAGCTATTTTAAGCACACACGCACACACACACACAAACACACAAACACACATGCATGTATAAACTCCAAACCAAACAAACAAAAACTAAGTACTGTGACTGGCACACAGTAAGAAATCATGAATATTCTTCTTGAATGTACATAGATTAATGGTCAATATCCTTAAATACAAATTGTCCAATCTATTGCAAACACCATTAGAACTAGTTGAGTTTGAATAATGAATAAATTATATTAGCTTAAACACTGAAGAACTAGAACTTGAGGGGTTGAGGAGATGTCTCTGTTGGTAAAGTGTTTTCCACACAAGCACACAGATCTAAGTTCAGATCTTTAGCATCTATATAAAATTCCAAGCAGGTAAACACATAACAATATTTCTAACACTCAGAGGACTGCTATTTGGAACTTGCTGGCCATCTAGTATTGCCAAATAGATGAGCTCAGGTCTAGTAAGAGATACCGTCTCAAAAAATATGCTGAAAAAAGATCTAGGAAGACATCTGACGTGGGCTTAGACTGCCACACATGTGTACTTGAACGTACATGTATAAATACATACAAATATGTAAACTTTTTTTAACCACACATAAAAAATGTTAATACTTGAAATGCATCATTACAATCTTTAAAGGATTTGGAACTTGGCGATGATTACAATGTTAAAATTAGAAGAGAGAACATTTTTGTTAAAATACAAAATCATATGTGTACATAAACTTATGATCATTAATAGGTGTCATTCTATACCTGGCTGACTTATTCATGCAAATGAACTTGTGTGTTATTTGAGGTTCTTTGTTCTGGGTACCATCAACATCAGCACTTTGCCATTAAGCAGTGTCTCTCCTTGATTTCATTCTCAATTCAGTTTCTATGGTACTGATGGTACTAAAGGAACAGCCTGGTTCTATAAAGGTTCCCTCACCTGAAGGAAAACGTCTGATAGAGCAAGGTAAGCTTGAAAATGAACAGTTATCTTTGGTTCCAGTGTTCATACTTCCGTTGGCTTTTATTGATAGCGAGCATTTCCTTTCCTAGCAAAGATCTCTTCTATACAAGGCAGTTTTCTCAAGCATGATTGTGGTACCCATCCCTTGGGGCCCTTGAAATGCAAGCTTGCCAACTTATCCATGAAAGCATGCCAGTACCTCTGGGTGAAGAGGGACACAACTTCTTGAAGAGAATCTGCCTCTTAGTGCCCCGAACACAATGATATTTTCTTCAAAAAGCTGCTTTCTAATCCTGCATCAGTATTTTTACTTTTGATCCTGGTGAAAGTTATCCAAAAGATAAGCCACTCATGGATGTTAGAAAAATCTACAAGACATCATGATATTAACTATTTATTCACACACATACACACACACACACACACACACTACTTAAAGCACACATGATTCCATTTATAAATATACATATATAGATTGACAGCACTTCCTTCAAAGACCACATAATAGAAACCCCAATGCCAGGCATGAGAAGCCCTCTTTTGAATTGTTGGCCAGGGCTGTCTAAGAAATTCACTCTTGCACTTGTCAAGACTCTTGTTTACCTCACAGAGGTGGAATGTTACTTTTTATTGCTTAGGACCCTGTGCAGTTCAAAAACAGGGCCCAGAGACTCCTGAAGTGGAACTGATCTGAATTGATCCCTCCCTGAGGACCATCTTCATAGTATCAGAAGCTATCATGGAAGCTTCCAGAGAAGGGAGGCAAACAACAGTCCTACCCAGCTATGATGCCTAAGAACCACATTAATTACCAGTATATCACCATGACCTTATAAGTGTAACAGTGACCTATATAGCTTTGTAGCAACCAATATCTCCCTAAATAGACTTAAGACCTACTCAAGAAGAGGGGTACCATACCTGCTACTGAAAACCGAGTTAAATCTTTAGACCTAGTAAAATCATTGCTCTCAGAGGATAATCTACAACCACTAGTTTAGTAAACCAGCATAATAGCTCACAACAATCAATAAATATTTGTGCTTGTACCAACAGGTAAGCGTAGCCCTCAACCCTCATCAAGAAAATTTCTCTTTATGACAATCTCAACATTCCTTGCCATAGACTTGCATTAAAAAAGGCTATCATATGTTATCATACAAAATACGATTTTAAACAAAGCAAAGCTCAGTTTTCTGTATATTGGGGAATACTAGTTAAATGATTCACAAAAGAAAAGGACAGAGAGGGCTACGTATATTAATAGCTGTATGGCTCTGGGTGCATATTATTTGATTGAACTTTGAAATCGTTCATCTTCTGTTTGATGGCATTAAATTAATAATGGGAATAAATGGGTTGTATTAAGTAATTGATGATACAGATCTGAAGATAACATTAAAAATGCTATACTCATATAAATGAGCAGTTTCATTGTAAGAAATGCAGTCATAAGAGAGATTAGTTTTAATAAAGTTCTCAATAAAAGCATTCATTGATCACTACTTCAGGAGAAATAGTAGTATCCCTTCTCACTCTTACATAATATAATGAAAGGAAAACTCAAATTGGCTACAGGGGGATACTCTTAAGAACATGATGAAGCATTTTAGATATGGACAGACAAATAGGACTCTGGAGATATCTAGATGTTTGTTAAGTTTCTAAAATGTGAGTATTTAATTTCATAAAAGTTTACTTTCATGAAGAATGTTCAGGTTTCCAGATTATTATTAAAGAGATTGCATGATATAACTAATTATCAGTAAGGATGTAACCAGGTGAAAGTACAAGAATGAGAGATATTTTGATAAAGACAATGTGTCCAAAGAAGCCAAACAATCAATTTTGCAATGGTTTTCAAACCAGAGGGGACACTAATTTTTTTTTTTGCGAAGTGAGTTAGGATAATAAGATAATGAAGATCAGTAGCAGCTGCTTAAGTTCAGGCAAAGTTATTTCAGCTCTCTGAGTTTTGATTTTCAAATATGTAATAAGAATCTTAAACCTTAATAATTACTAATGAAATTTTCCAAAAGTGCAAATATTATAAAGAAAATGGCTCATGGAGTCCCCCTGCAATACAATAAATGAATAGGAAAATATATGTGCTTGACTATACTGAATTATGCATCGCAGTGTCTAGGCAAATGGAATGAAGTCTACCATCCACTAATGGCAAAATTCTCCACTAGCTGTAAACTCGTGCATCATTCATAAGGCAAGGAGTTCAGGGGGTTTGACTGACAGGACAATCCTGCCTATTACTGCCTTAGGAGCTCTTCTTCCAGGAATTTTTAGTAGTATCATTTGTGTGCAGGAAGACTACTTCATTTTAATAATGAACTTGAAAGACATACACATTCAGCAATGTTAATTTTTAAGTGTGGCCAGCTTGGCCACCATTGCATTCTTCAAAGCTAAGCTACAGGTGGAGATACAAGTTTACAGACGATGTTCAAGAAGGCAAACATGAGGGTGGGTCAATGGAACACTCCCAGGAAACCATTTTAAAAGATCACTTCTAAAGCCAGGAGAAGAAACTAGGCTGTCGGTATGAATGTGCCTAAAGCAAACTCATCAGGTGAGATGGGCATTCTCCACCTGGCTTTGCACTACTTAGGCACACAGGAAATGGTATTGAATAGCACACAAATATCAGCACAGTGTCTACTCCTAACATCTAGGATGCTGTGCTAATGATGTGCCAGGCATTAGATTCTGAATGAAAAATAGGCAGGTGCCTCGATCCTTAAATCTTACAATCTGTTAGAATAGTCTAGTCACCATGATCCTTTATTTTAAAAGTTAGTCTAACCAAATACCTGAACAGATCCTTTTCTGGAAATATACCCTAAGACTACCAGAAGATAGAACATAATCTCTTCCCCCACCCTCAAAAAAAAAAAAAAAAACAAACAAGCAAACAAAAAACCCCTCAATATTTATACTCCAGTGTCCATTTAGAGTTAGACTAAGGCTCATGAAACTCCATCCCATTGTCTATTTTATTTTTGCTTTTGTTTTCGTTTCCCTTGTATGTCTGAGAAAAGTCAGTATTGATGCTCCTGGGGCTGGAGTCCTGCTCTGAAACAGCCCATTTGTTAGTCCTCCGAACCCTTAGCATTCTCCAACTTCTGTCCTCATGGATGGACATTGGAGGTCCCTCAGCCCTCAAACAGTGTTCTGGAGACTGCATGCTGAACAGGTCATTTATGTCCCTGAAACTAATATAACAGTAACATATAAACTAATATAATCCTGCAACAGAACTTCCCCTCTATTGCCTTTCTACCTTGGCATCGCAGTCAACAGATTTGAGCCTGTGACACCAAACCCTATTACATAACGCATCATGGTCTCTGCTCCCCAGTTATTTTTCAAAACACCAGCATCCCCAGTGAGGAGATTAGTGTTTACTTTTATCTTGACATAATCTAGAATCACCACTAATATGGGCCTCTGTCCATGCCTGTGATATTGATTGTCAATCAAGGTAGGAGAACACACACACACACACACACACACACACACACACACACACACATACACAAGCGGGGTTATACCATTCTTTCAGTGAGGTGCTAGCCTACAAGAAGCCAACAATGCTTAGGCACACGATGACCAACTGCCTCAACTTCCTGTTGCTGTGTCTCCCGGGTCCTTCTGAGATTGCGGTCAAAATAAGCTTTTGTTTCTTCAGATTTCATTTGTCAAGGTGTTTCATCACAGCAACGGAAAAGAATCTAGGATACTCAGTGAAGAGCCATTCTCCACATAATCCCTTTCCCCCATAATGTCTGGGTCATTTCTACCCCCTCTTAGGAAGACCTACCCTACTCACACTGAAGTAATACAACACTTCTATACATTAAATAACTAGAAAGCAAAGAAGTATTTAATAAGTAATCAACCCAGTATAACTAAAGGCTAATTCATATGCTAAATCTTGTATGCGCCCCACCAGGATACCAAGAGGAATACATTAAATCTAAGTGGATAATGACATAACTCATTATTAATATGTTCAAGCTTTTTGATTGAGGTGGTGCACACTTATTTCTCCCTTCAACACATAAAATACTACTTTAGAAACAAAATTAGTTACTTTCCTATTTAAATAATTCAAATTCTAGAAAATTTTCACATTTTAATTCCTCCTCTCAAGACGCAAGTTTTTTTCAATTAAGCCTCATGATGAACGTAATAAGATTTGATTCTAAGAAAATCATAAACGCGAGTTATTATTCCATTATTTGTGAGGCTCATTTAACATATCATCTAGCTGATGGAGATGAATGGAGAATGACAAGTGAGTGCATAGATTTGTGGCTCTTATTCCACTGAGTTCGGTCTCCTAGACGGCCAGATTAGCAGAGCACAGGCCATTGGATTCTGCTTTGAAGGCTGAATCTTCACAGTGCAAAGAAACAAACACCAAAGGAATAAAACGGAAGGCTGATCCAGGCCAACACAGAAGCTTGGAGATTACTGTGGCTTTTGCTAAAAACCTCACTTTTCTATGGCACCGTTTGCCAAATACTACAACTTTTATAAAGAGGTTTCTTATAACAGCACTTCAGTGGTCACAATTTGCTCTGGAAAAAAATTTCATTTCTAACTGATTATCCCTCGTGTTTCTCAAGAATCTGGACAGAAAAGATTTATATTCTCTTAAACACGCGGCGTCATCTCCTGGACTTTCTGCCCTAGCTACTGTGACAAAAAAAAAAAAAAAGTTGACAAAATCAACTCGAGGAAGGAAGGTACTTTGGCTCACAGTCTGAAGTTATCTTCTATCCAAGGACCCTCTTACCAGCTCATCATGACAGGGAAGGCAAGGGGCAGAAGCTTAAGGTGGCTGCTCACGTGACATCCACAGTCAGGAATCAGAGAGAGAGAAACATGGCCGCTCAGTCTACTTCCTCCATTTTATTCAGTCTGAGATTCTGCCCCAGAAATGGTTCTACCCACATCCAGGGTGAGTCTTTGCTCTTCTGTTAACATTTCTGGAAACATTCCGAGGCATGTTATGGTGAACCTAAATGTCCCCAAGTTGATGATAAAGAGTGGCTGTCGATCATCCTTCTCGCGGTGTGGGGGACTAGTCTTGTTTTGTCTTGTCACCGTGCAACCTAGAGTGATCTTGACCTTATAGCCTTCCTGCCTTAGCTCTTCCAACCTGCTGGGATTACAGGTGTTCACCCCCATGACCAACATGTCCTTTTCATTTTTTTTTTTTTTTTGGTTCTTTTTTTCGGAGCTGGGGACCGAACCCAGGGCCTTGTGCTTCCTAGGCAAGCGCTCTACCACTGAGCTAAATCCCCAACCCCTCCTTTTCATTTTTAAACATCATTTTGGTGGATTAGATTGCCTTCATTTGTTTCAATATATGTTTTGTTTATATATAAAACTGTTTCCATGCTCAAGTTGCAATGTAGATCTAATTGCTCTGAAAGTCTTCAGGGTCAGTGGCTGGATATGGTATCTATCACCATCTGTGATCACAGCGAAGGACAGATCAGAGGAGTTAATGATCTGATAGGCTGTAGAAGTAACCATCCACTTTGTGATTTGAATGTGCAGAATTTGGGGAATCGTGTTCTTGTAATTTGCTCACTAGTAATTATCCAACCACATTTTGGTTCTCTGAACATTTTATTTTAAATAAAACTTGAAAATGTAGATGGAAAATAAGCATAACATGAAAAGGATTGCTAAAGAATATACAAAGGCAGTTATGTAGAAACATATCTTTTTCGTTATTCTCTGGCAATTTCATATCTGTTTTATACTGTTTGGGGCTTTTCCCATGCCTTCCCATCATCCCCTCTCATGCCTTCCTCACCCAATGACCTCCCTGCTACTTTTCTGTGTTTTCTTTACCATAGACTTTAAGGTTTCCAGCATAACCATGAGTAGTGGGTTCTTTACTGAAATAGTACCAGTTTATCAGTGGCTACACCTTTAAGAAAAATGGCAGCTCTTTGCCAAGTATCCTTTAACTGGTGAGGAATGGAGACCCATGAGCCCTGCCACCATGCACGATGAAATGGTAATAGGTCCAGTCCTGTGAGGGCTCGCGTAAGTAACCCATGCACTTTGTTCATGCAATAACTGTAGCATATCCAGAAGACAGTGTCGCATGTTTCCCCCAACCAACTCTGGCTCTTAAATTCTTTCTGCCCCCTCTTCTACAGGCCTTGAGCAGGATGACGTAAATGGTCCATTTACAACTGAACACTGCATGGCCTCTGGTTCTCAGCACTTTGAGCACCTGTCAATCTCTGTATCAACTTTAGCGTGTGGCAAAAAACAAACAAACAAACAAACAAAAAAACAACCACAACAACACAAAAAACTTGCCTATTGAGGGCAGAAACTGTAGTGTTTACTGTCCTTTGCTTCTCTTGTTTTCTTAGAACTCTGTCAGATAACCATTCTGTGTTTCCAAATAAGACCCCTGTCCTCTGTTTAGGGCAGGGAGAAGCTGATGGGCTAGAACTGGTCATTTGATGCTACTGTGTGTGACTAGTACGCAAGTAGAATTCTTGAGCTTTTGTCCCAGACAGGGTATTATTTTGAGCCTCAAACTTACAAAACTAGATAACACTGTGTTTTATTGGAATTCCCTGTATTCTATCTTTCATATACAATACCACTCCACTGCTCATTTCTATCATAACTGGAAAGGTTTCAAACCTTCAGAAAAATTATAAAAAGCATACAGAAATACCCATATACTACTTTCACCAAACATTGTCTATCTCTCTTCCTCTTTTTCTTCCTCTCTCCCTCTCTCTCTCTCCCTCCCTCCCTGCCTCTCTTTTATATATATGCAGACAGACAGACACACATACATAGACACACAGACACAGACACACAGACACACATACGCGCGCGCGCGCGCACACACACACACACACACACACACACACACACACACTTTCTGAGTTATTTGAAAGCAAATTGCAAGAACCTGACCCCAAACTTCTAACTTCTGCCTGTCCCCTAACAACGAAGTTAGCCTAAATGACCACCATACAATGATTGCATTCAGTAAATGTTCCATTAACACAATGCTGCCTCCCCAGCAGTGTTCTTTCTGGGAGCATTTTCCCTGACACAGCATCACACCCAGAGATCTGCACTGTGCTCAGTTCCATTGCAACAGTGGCGTAACTTTGCTTAGGTGGGTTTATTTTTAACCACTCTTCCCTATTTTAGGCTAGGTTATAAGCACTTGATAACACATGCTGTCTTAACTTGCTAGCTAGGTAATTAAGATCAGGGCTTTTGCTAAAAGCACAATCTTGACACATCGAAGAGTCTCAGTAACTATTTATTGAAAGACTAGTTGGAGTTTACTAGTGAGTTTTTCCTATAGTTAACAAGTGCCAGACATGAGTTTGGACAGTAGATTTAGGTTTTCTAAAGGGACCTCAGATATACAGCTTTCTTTACATTTGTACTGGTTGGATGAGGCAAGAGTATACGCATGAGTGATGGGAACCAGGTGCCCTAGTCTAAGCTTCATGGCCTCTGATGCCTCAAATCGACTCCCTAAGCATTCTTCTAATATCCTTCTCCACTCTAAACATGTAAACTGCAGTTCCCTTGCCAGTATCCATTACTCTGGGAAACTTGAAAGAACAAGCTAGGTTAAAATCTTGTCCATTCCTTTCTTGGTTTGAACCATTCACATCTAGAAAACACCAGGGTACATAGGTCTAAACTTTCCTAATTGAGATGCTTCCAAAAATGCCTCAAACAGTATGTTATTTTCCTTCCTCACATGGTACATTGTGCAGTGTTTAACTGGATTGTCAGAACATGAATATCATAATCAACTTAACAATTAGCATTTTTGCAGACAATAGACAACATTATTGGTTGGAGCAGTGGCCCACCCACTAGACAGAGAGCCATTGAGCTACTCCTAAGTGGTTTCCTTGGTACGTTCCTCTATGCAGGCTTAACAAACAATGATAACCAGTATGAAAAAAACAAATTAAAAACATTTCCTTCAATATCGTGAGTTCTCACATCATTTCCAAAACAATCCAAAAAGAAAACAATATGGATTTTAAAGATAAACTCTCTTCAGTGATGTTCACTGGTGTAGTTATAAATTCTCTACTATTAATATAACTTATATATGATAAAATAGTTACAATATGATATAATTGGTATAACTAATTTATAATAATTACATAAAATAATACAGCTATCATTTTACTAACTGAAAAAAGCAACTTATACCTTTAAGAACTCAATGCCTGGTGTATTTAATACTTTTACATCAATAAAATTGTGCATTTCATCCATAAATTAGAACTTTCCCTGTGGTGGGAAAGGGAAAACGGAGTTTCTTTGAGACCTAAGAGTCAAAGTGACAAGCCCGCTTTATTCCTCGTCATTAGGCAGATAGAGTGTTTAGGAAACTGCTCGGTCAAATAAGGCTTTTCCTTCCCCTGATAAAAATTTACAGCTATCAATGAAAAGGGGCATATGTCACCTGGTCTATAAAAGAATCAAATAAGGGAGAAAATATAGGTTGGGGCCGGGAGTAACACTTGATTAAGAGGCTAATCTAATTGTCAGCATCAGAGGGGCAGCCTGGAATACTAAACTGCTGGTGTGCAGTGGACTTGAAGCGGTTTTTGTTTTCTTTTCTGTGCCCTTTTCTGTTATTGCAACTCGGACAATTACACCCATTGCAGTCAGTGCCAGCTTTACTTGTACACCCAATTTCTTTGCTTCCCTTGAATGTGGGAAAAGCTTAGGAAATACTTGTTAATTGGAAGGAGAAATGAGAGGGAGGGCAGAAAGAAGAGAGGAGGAAGAGAATTAAGGTAGGTACTTGCTAGACCAAGGAACCTCCTGAACACAGCCACAAGGCTCCTGTCTCCTGCCATTTCATAACTTTCTTCAAAATCTTGGGCTGTGTTATTTGTTTTTTTTTTTTTACACTCCCTTATACCCTGCCTCTCAGCACAGGTAATTTATCATGAAGCACAGACACCAGAGCGCTGTGTGATTGTCTTCTGCCCTTCTCTAACCATGAACTATAATTAATATTTGGATTGGGAGCTGAAACTTGTGAGCCCTGGATATCAAAGGGATCTTAAGGGAGTTTATTCTAATTCCCCCAGTATGAGATGAAGAGATACACCGTGGTTTGTAATCTTAAAAAGGTTCAGCCATCCAGCTTAGTGATGCAGGAGCCTAGCACTTCCGGAGCAGAGGCAGGAAGAGTTGGGTTCAAACCAAATTCTATCTCAAGAAATAAACAAAAACAAAGAGAGTCAGCTTATAGCACAAAACAAACACCAACCACAACGAGACGGGTTTTTCCACATCTCCTATGTTTCCCTCTTTTCTCTTTTGTAACAATTACAAAATATCAAAACTGCTTTGGTATTCAATGTTTCGTTACCTGCTTAAATATTTCAGAGTGCATTTCTCCTACATGCATCACACACACACACACACACACACACACACACACACACACCCCTCTAATACACACACTCACACAGCCCTCTAACACAAACACATTCACGTACACACACATAACCCTCTAATACATGCACACCGTTCCAGTCAGGTTTCCCCATGAACATGCACTTGAGCTAAAGAGCATGAGTAACTCGTACGTCTCAGTGTCCAACGTGGCCTGGGTTTGTTTCACCTTTCACAATTTGCACATTTTTAAGTATCCCAGGCCAGTTGCTCAGAACAGGCTCCACACTGGCTTTGTCATGCTCGCGATCGCATTCACGGCATTCACGGCATTCACCGCATGTGTTTCAGGCAGAACCATCACTGGTACCTTGGCAGGTATTGTTCGCTATTGGGGTGATGCATTCATAATGTTCATGTTCAGTTCTTGATCAATGTATCCAGGGGCTTTTCCACCCACACCTAAGTTCCTGAAATAATGACTCTGAGACTGACGTAGGAATAAATGCCTAACCCAAAAGCTTTGACTCATTCCTGCTAGCTCATATCTTATGAGAAAAAGGCTTTGTGTTGCTAGATTTGTCCATTGGCTAACTCACACTACCCCCTTTGAAATATTCCTACCATTTATTAAGTATCTCTGTTTACTTTCTTAATCAGAAGATGCCTAATGTTTATTTAAGAACAACCCCATCTCTGCCCTAGAGTTATAAGTTCTCCAGCTGCAGTATGGATTTCAGATCAGGACTCATGGCTCTACAGAACTACCAGGACCACCATATGGACTTTGGATGTCTGTATCTGAATGTTGATGGAATCCCTGGCTGGGTGTCAGTGTTCACAAGCCTGCCCACCTGGGACAGCTGGTGCCTATCTGTCCGTCTCCACAGGCTCTGCAGTAGCTATGTGGTACATACACATCATTAGCAATATTTATCTTATCTTATACATATTAGTCCATCTATAACATATAATGAAAACTTTGTGTTTAAACCAATGCCTATACTTGTGATCAAACACCGGAGTCCATTCCATTTTCTTCCTTTCTCTCTTCCCAACAGCTCCATTTATCATTGTCATACATTTAATTCTGTTCCCAAGAAGTAACCAAATCCCCTATGTTGTGATTTGCCCCGGAGTTATCTGTATTTTAATGCTAATTCCACTGTCCCAAGAATGGCTGCCTAGTCTGCCTAGTCACACACTCAGGACTCAGGTGACTTCACCAGAACCTTCTCCCCATTTAATTTGTAAAATACAGGTGAGGGCAGGTACAGGATAGAAGGAGGCCTGTAATTGGATGAGAAGGAAGGATAGGTAGGAGAAAAGTTGGAAGGAAGAGGAGGAGACTGGAACAGAAAGAACAGAAGAGACAGGAGGGAGAGAGAGTAGCTGGGGACAATATGGCAGCTGACGTTAGGATTCCACGCTGCACCTTTACAGGTTGTTATGAATATTCTTAAGGGATGGATGTGTACAGGGCTTTGTATGTTTAGGTGGGCAATTACATGTTATCAGTTGGATCAAAGGTTATTGTGTTGTGTGTTCTTTCATGTGTAGATTTAAGTGTAAGGGAGTGTGGGGCAGCCCAGTGGCTATCTTGCCATGTTGTACAACTTTACCTAGAGGTAAAGATGCTCAGTTTCTTCTTTGAATCCAATTTGGGGTGCTGTCAGGAGTAGATATGTCTAAACAACAAATGACTAAACAACATTAAATGTCACATTCTGTGGATTTCTGACATTTTTGAAAACTATCTATCTTTGTAAAGTAATCTGGACTGTTGGCCTTTAACTGCTCTCAGCTATTTTTAATTGAAATATCTTGAAACATTTCAGGGAGAGAAAGGGTGTGTGTGTGTGTGTGTGTGTGTGTGTGTGTGTGTGTGTGTGTGTGTGTGTGTTTGTGTGTGTGTGCACGCGTGCGTGCATGTGTGGTAACTTTACTAGAACAATTTTCCTGAGACAGGTTACAGAGAGAAGTAGTTATATATGGTGAAACAGATTAAGCCTGAGAATGAGGAGCCAGGAAATTGCAACATATTGCCAAAGTTAACATGGGGCCAAGCAGAGCAATTCAACGAGAAGCAGAGATAAGCCAGACTGAATCAGTCTTCTTGGAAGATTAGATTGTATAGAGGATAGAAGCTCCCAGGCCTAAACCCAGGGATAGTTAGAATAGAGAAATTATAGCCTGGACTCAGCCCAAGCCATGTATTTGCACAGCTTGATTATGGCTCTCAGCTTGTCTCATCATCTGAGGGTCTTCCAAGGAGGCTCTCCCAATCATCTGAGAGCTTATCAGTGAGGCTTGTTCAAAGCCTACTCATCCTGAATCTGCTTCAACACCCATACAGTTGGATGGACGACCATTTTACCTTGTTCAAATGTGATGTCTATATTTCGCCACTGTCCTCCCCACTATGAAGAAGATCTTGCTAGGACTTTATCGTGGCATTCGGACTAAAAAAGGGGTAAAGAGAGAAGACAAAGTTCGAATTTACAGGAAGCTTTACTGTTTTATCAAGTTAGTGGTTTCATCTTTCCATCTCTATATTAATCATACATTATTAGTACATCTCTTCAAAATGTACATAAGGTGCCAGAGAGGTAGCTCAGTGGTTAAGAGAGTTTGTTGCTCTTGCAGAAGATTAGAGTTCAATTTTCAGTACAACCACTAAAAACTTAAGATCCAGGGAATCTGAAGCACCTAGCCTCTGTGGCTGCAGGCAATCACATATGCACATGTAGACACACACACACATACACCACAAATAAATAAAAATAAAAACCTAAAATAATATTTAAGACAAGTCACCTACCTACCCACTGGATGTTATATACTCTTTTAAAAATGATACCAAGTACAAGTACAGAATAATGTTTCTTCAGAGATTCTCAGAATTGATTGAAAACTTACAAAATTGTGTTACCATGCACATAGAGATTCAGCTGCAATTGAGCTTTCCATACAATTTTTTTGATCACTATATATTCTTTATTATAATTTATAACTAATGAATTGGGTACATATAAGAAATTAGGTGAGTAAACTTAATCTAAGTATATTCTAGCAATTATTTACTCTACCTTTTTGTATTCTAGCCCTAAGCATGGAAGAAAATTCTTTCTCTATATTTTTCAATGAGAAAAATCCATACTGAATAATGTTTTCTTTTGAACTAAATCATTGCAATAGGAGAGAATGACATGACTATGGCTGAAATCTATGCCTTCAAATTGACAATAAAATGTCTATTTTTTTGTAAATGATTTGATTTGTAAGAGCCATAATGTTCTACTATAACACTGGCCACTGAAAGTGACTTTCTTCTTATGTCTTGGCATTTGCAAAGCTGAAAGAAAATCCATTTTTACAATAAGCCCCTATTGGAGGGATAAACATCTAAAAGAGCTAAAGTCAAATAAGTCGGTATCTGCAGCATTGTTTTTATTTAATTTATGATTGAATGTCCCCTAAAGAAATTTGTTTATAAGTCAACAGTGAAGTATGTAGTATATTCTGCTGTTTTAATGAGTGTCTAAATACTATTGAAATTCCATCAATATATTCATTGTTTATACACATCACAAAGAACAAAGACTTTTTTTTTTACCAGTTGGCCCATTAGGTGATTGGAAACTTTACAAACCAAGAAATGGCAGGGGCTGAACACTAATGGACAAACAATGAATAGCTCCCATCTATCCACATCATGAGCTAAAAGTAATTCTGTGCCAAGACCAAGCCACTGAGCCCTGGGAAAGATGTATATGATTATTTGAAGATGTGACTTGAACTGTACTGAATTTAATCAAACCAAATTTCTCTCTCCATACGTATTGAAATGCTTTCTGCTAAATATCTCAGACAACACTTTTGTTGAACCGGGAGAAAGAAATCCAGACGGACATCTTCTGGTTTTTCTACTCTGTACTCTGTCCATGACTGGAAACTCCTAAACAGCTGGTACCCCACTGGCTAAAGTCTTGCTCAGCTAGAAGGGACAGTAAAGTGAGCTTTAGATCACTTCACTGTGGGTGGTCATGCATCTCTAAAACCTCCCTGTTAGACAGCGTTTATCAATTCCGAAATGACCTGTAACTTCGAAGCTATTTATCAAGCATAATCTCCCCCCAAACGAGCTGGCAGTCCAAGAGCAGCTGCAGGTGTGGGTGCTGTTTGCTGGATCCTCTGCTTTAAAACGGGTCCCTGTAGCTTTCTAGCCTCAGGCTGATAATTCTATGTTATCAAGAAACCCCAAACAAATGCATATTGTGATTCTAATCAGATTAACATGCTTTAATCACTATCTTTATTTCTGTGGCTTATTTCACTCTAATTAAAGCTAGTAAAATTTCTGCTGCTAATTTAATTAACAGAGCAACTCGTCCTTATCAGGCATCCCTTTCTTGCTTGGCTGCACAGATATAAAAAAAAAAAAAATCTGATGCCTGCAGGTAAGTCACATGATGCTTCTGTCCGACTCTGGAGAACTTTTTACTTCCTCAGAAGTTTCTTTATATAATGGCAGCCTGGGACAGTCATCACCAAGAGACTTGCTCTTATTCAGTCCCTGAATGGCTTGGACTTAAGCTATTTATATTTGTCAGGTCCGATTCTTTATCTGAGATCCCAACATCACACACACACACACACACACACACACACACACACACACACACACACACACACTAGTTATGTCAGTTAACAAATGTGTTAGATCTAGGGGAAAAATAAAAGCCCCATTGAGTGAATCCATTTAGCTACCAAGTTTGCTACAGCTTTCAAAGAAACTTAAATTCTAAAATAAACAGAACCCAGATAACTACAAGGTCCAAATGGATTTATAAAGACAAAGTTATTTCTTCCAATACATATGTAAATGGCAGTTGGCTTTCCCCAGTTGTCTCAAAGAGCACATGTGACCCATACATACTGGTCCTAAATGTTCTTACACACTGAAGTACCACATCTCAGAAGCAAGTCCACTCTTCTTAGAGGACTGAGCAAGATCATTTCTGAGTCCTCCTCACGTACCTCCTAGATTACCTATTTTCTGTTTTTTGTACTGTTTATTTGCTTTGTTTTGTTTGTTTGTTTGTTTGTTTGTTGTTGTTGTTTTATTTCGGAGACAGGTTTTCTTGTAGCCCAGGTTGGCCTCAAACTCTTCATGTAGCTAACAATGACCTTGAGATACAGATCTCCCTGCCTCTACCTCCCAAGTGCTACGAGTTCAGGGTTGCTCCATCGCACCCTGATATGTAAGTATGGGATCAAGCCCAGGGACTCATGTGTTCTAGGCAAGGGCTCTGCTAACTGAGCTCAATACCCCGCTTTCATAATCAGCTTTTAAAATGTTTATAAATTTAAATGATTCATATACGATGAATGCATCTTAATGTCAGGATGGCCTGGTGACCAGGCTTAGTCATGTAAAGAGACAAATGTGTGGCTAATGTACAGCCTTCATGTTTGCTCTGGATGAACTAAGAATGACCCTTTAAAGGTTAAACATGTTAAACTAGAGAGAGTCAAGTTGGGAGTTCTTTATTGTTTTTATACTGAATATACTTTGGTTCTTTTGGTTCCTTAAGGAAAATAATAGGTTATGATTTTATTTCTCCTTAGCTTTAGTGACTAGGACTTTCAGAGGAGACATGGAAGTCTACAAATTGGTCACCTATGGCAGACTATGTGCCTAAGGCCTAAAAGTGTTACTTTAAAATAGCTGTGCTATGAAAGTTCGCTTTGACTCTCCATTAAAATCCCTGCAGATTATTAGAAATTGTAGTAGACTCATCCAGTTAGTACCATTAGTCTTTGCTTCCTCACAAGTGGACTTAGATGTTGGCCTTGTCATTTACAGTGAACAAGAGACTGTCAACCAAGGAGACAACCAAGGATGTCAACCAAGCCAGCTTGATAGCTTGATAGATGAGAAGCACATGGCCCAGTTCCCTTCATTGCCCCAACTGACATCCAGTCAAGCCCTAGAAGCAGAACTGCCAAGGTGACTGGCAGCTGACTATGGATGTATGACTACAAGGCAAGCACACAAATGCTTAGCTAAGCACATTCCAAATTGCTGACATAGGGTTGTCAGCTAGGTGAGTGGCTCTTCTTTTACATTGCTAGTAATGAGTGGATGGGTCTGCTCCCTCAAACAGATTAGCCTATTTCAACAACAAGAAGAACTATACACATTTAAAGAGGAATACAGGTGAAGCTGATCACCTTCTTGTAATCTTTATAATTAAAGGATGTCTATAAAGGATAAAGCCATGAGAAAATGAGTACAATAAAGCTGGAGAATTCTCACCACCCAACTTTGCAACTTGCCAGATGGCAAAAGTAATGAAGGGCCTAGGGCTGGCACAAAGACAGACCTACATATCAGTGCAAGTGAATATGAAATCCAGAAGTCAGCTTATGTGTTTGTGGTCCATTGATTTTTCTACCATCAGAAGAATTCACTGGAGAAAGGGTTTAGATCAATAAATAATATACTACAATTGCATGTTTATATGCAGTAATAAAAATAATTATGACCTAGGATCCTTATCTCCTACCATGTCACATGAAAAATCAATTCAGGTGGACCCAAACATGGGAGGTGAAATGAGGATTCTAGTGAAAAGCTGTAGGAAATTGGCAGTGATGTAGGCAAAGATTTCTTAAATATGACCCTAAAGTCATGGTTAGTTAGAGAAAAATTGATAAATTGAACATCACCAAAGTTAAATGTTTCTCCTTTCCAAGAGACAGTACTACTAATAAAGACAAACTACAAATTGAAAGCATTTTAAAATATATATTCATATCAAATTTACATCCAAAATACATTAAGAACATTGCAATCCAATAAATAAAATAACTCAGGTTTAACATGAGGAAAAGATTTATATGGGCCTTTCCACATAGATAACAAGATAGGCAAGAAACCAATAAACATGGAAAAAAAAGAAAAAGAAGAAGATGCCTGGGGCAGACTCCATAGACAGCTCAGTCAGTAGGTGCGTGTGTTGCAAATGCCAAGGACCCAATTCATTCCCTGAGAACCCAAACTTGGAGGGGAAAAAGGCAAGAGTAGTATCTAGTGTGAATGTGTGGGAGAGATGACTCAGTGGTTAAGAGCCCTGTTGCTCTTACAGAGGACACGAATCTTGCTTCCAGCACCATGTTTGTCAGCACATAAAGTTCTGAATCTCTAGTTCCAGGGGTTCCAACACCATCTTCTGGGGTCTACAGCAACCATACACAGAGACATATATAACCAAAACCAAAAATAAAAATGAACCTCTTTTTTATTTTTAAGGAAAGAAAAAGTCTGTAGCAAAGATTAATAACCCTTTACCATAAAAAGCCCTGAAAAAAAACTCTGAACAAAAATAAAAAATAATAAAAACCATAAAACTCATGTCGTGATATGAGAACTGCTATGGAGGACAAGCGTATAGCCAACATTGTACGAAATGGGGGAGCAGGGATTGAAAATGTTTCCTCTAAAATCAAACAGAAGTCAATGGTACCTCCTCTCTTTATTGTTACTCAACACAGTATGTGATTAAAGCAGTAAGATAAGCGAAAGATACAAAAAAGAAGATGCTAAATTATCCTCATTTGCAGATGACCTACTACTATACTTAAGACACCTAAAAGACTACACCAGAAAATTCTTTGGGTGAGAAACACTTTCAACAAAAGAGCAGAATATAAAATTAACAAACAAAACTCAGTAGCTACTATATAAATAAATAAGGAACTTGTCCAAAAAAAAAGAAGCCAGGAAGAAAATACTATTCAGAATGACTTAAAGAAACAAAACACACACAAGGAGAAGCTTAAGGAAAGAAACAGAGCTTTAAGATACTGAAGGAAGAAATTGTGGAGAACATTAGAAGACGAGAACGCTTCCCCTGCTCATGAATTGACAAAATAAATGATGTAATAAATGACAGAATAAATGGCCAAGTAACTGATAGTGATCTACAAATTCAATGCAATCTCCAGTGATATTCATAGAACCAGAAAGCAACATGTAGTTCATACAGTAACACACAATAACCTTCAAGTCAGAGCACTACTAAGCAGAAATCAATGATAGAATGGGGGAACCATCAGAGTTCCTGATATCAAACAGTACTACACAATCATAGTAACGAAAACAGCCTGATGTTGCCACAAAATATGCCTACGGACCAGTAGGATGTAATAGAGAACCCAGAAAGAAGCCTGCAATGTTACAGCACTAGATCTTTGATGGAACAGTATGAAACATACATTGGAAAGAAATACTCCCACTGTGCCAATGATTAAATGCATTAGCAAACTGAATAGAAAAATTCTACTTAGAGAATTCTAAAGAAAAGTACAAATCAATGATACTTGGAAACAATGCTCAACATCCTTAGCTATCAGTTGAATGAGATTTCACCTCATCCTAGTCAAAATGGCTGTCATTAAGGAAAACGTCAATAATGAATGCTGGGGTCTGTGAGGAGGACATAGAAGTCTAAAAGAAGGAGACAGGAAGAAATAAGAGAGGGCAATGAAATATATGACAGGAAATCCAAGGGTAGTAGATTACTTAGGGAAAGGATGGAGCCCAGTATGACTGGTGGAGATGGATAGAGAACAGCATGGAGACATATTAATTTTTATTCCCCAATTAAAAAGTAAGCATCACTTTAATGTGTGCCACAATATATGGTAAGGAGAAATGGAAACCTGTATTTACCAAAGACTTGCCAGTGAAGATTCCCAGCACTACATCATCCATTGTTCAAAAAATAAAAATAAAAATAAAATAAAAACTAAACATGACTCAGAGGTTACCTAGTACCAAAGTGGTATTATAGGTACGAAATAGCTGTACCTTAAAATATTATTAGCTGATAAAAAGGCACAAGTTACCAATCATCCTCAGCAGAGATAAACCTTCAAAACATCATGCTATACGAAAAAGTAATTTGAAGGAATTCACATAATTTTGAGTAATTCTGGTTTATAGAGAAGGTAGTGTTTGCTGAGGACTGGAGATGGGGTGGAGATTGCTTGCACATAGGGGCGTAGGAGACCTAAAGTGACCACAGTGATGGATGGTTATGCAACTTATTAAATAGCCTCAAAATATTAGTTGGCAAATAAACAGGCATATTTTCTGATAAATAATGTCTCCATAAACCCTAATTGCCAAAATCACACAAACTTTAGTCTCTATTGGGGGAAAAGGAAAATTTAAAAGCCCTAGTGACTATGATTTTGAATCTGACTTTAGCTAAAACACACGCACATTTAAAACCGACCTACCTCTGGAAGGAGGGGAACACGCATACCTGTGCTCGTGGAAGTACAGGTGTGAAGGATGCTTGTGTAGCCAGTCTTTTGCTACTTTATGGGTTCTTTGTTCTTCCACCATTATCTACCCTTTTCCCATCTTTCAACCCCTTAACACTAGATGAAAGAGTAAACAGGGTAGAGGGGGAAAGGGGGGACAGGTATTTTTGTAAGGCCACTTCCTGCTCTTTAGCTTACTTAGATTACTTCCTCGGGGCAAGTTTGAATCTTTGCCATCAGGATACCTAATTTCTTCTTGTTGTTTCTTTTTTGTACAAGACTACTTAACAAACCGCAACCAACAGCAACCAATCAACAACCCACCCCTGAAAACAACAACATTAACTTTGTCTCTTGCTGCCCTGGCATTTACATACCCTCTGAAAGGTCTCCAGAATTCCAAACATCACACCATCCCAAAAGCAAACAAACAAACAAAAAACTCAAAACCCACCTGCAGCTGACTAAATTTCACTCCCCAGCTAGAGCACAAGGCAAATCATAGTCAGTTGCTGTGAAACCATATCCCACACTCGGAATTAAACAAAAAACATAGTCTGATACTATTTCTGTGTCTTATAAAGCAACCAAACCTCCAAAATTGTCACTAGGTGTACGTGCTAGAGTGGTGAACAATGAATGGCCTTTGCTTTAGCACTTCTGCGTAAAGTGTGAAACTGAAGATGGGGAATGGACAGAAAGTGATTGTGTTGTGACATGGGCTGTAGCTGCCTGTGGTGTGAGGAGACCAATGATGGGCCCATGGCAGCTGGTGGTGGTACAGGCTATAAATGTGCCTGGGAGATGCTCCTCCTGGCCCACCCCTTCCCACAACTACCCTACCTTTGCCCTCTGCTTTGATGCCCAGCTTCAGGTTCACGTGAGGACACTGGGTGTCCTGCAGGAGGAGGATGGTTCAGTTTTGCTGACTTGACCCCGTTGTTTTTAAAAGACCCTGTTGAAATAGAGTGCCACAATCACGTTTCAATACCTTTCCTAGAAATTCAAGGAAGGGAAAGATATCAAAGGTGTCCCTGATTTAATTTCATTCTGCATATAAGAAATAAACTGTTTTATTACTTTACAATGGACAAAAAGATTGCACCCGAGTTTTGGTTTACTACATCCATAAAAACATATTGTTGTGACAAATTAAACCTGGCAAGGAGAAAGAGAAAAATTCTCTCCATTTAAATGATTGTGGGGCTTAAAGCCACATCAGTGGGTCAGCAAAACCATCTTTCTGCCCAAAAGGAGCCATACATGAACTGCTCCCAGACAAGTGAAAACTGATTCTATTTTAAAGATTTCCATAAAAAAAAAAGAGTACAGGAGGTTTGTTTTCCCTTAAGACATGCACTATGTCTGTGAAATCCATTTTGTATTGTAACATGACAGAAATAATGGGAACAAGATTGCCTGCTTTTACCAGACCCAAGAAACTTTATTCTGAAATATAAAAGACAGGGCAGAAGACAAAGCTCACAGAGAGCCTGGCACGGAACTGTTGAAATGGCATCCTCTGTTTCATTAAGGTCGAGAAAGCCCAGCCTATAAGTTCAGCTTTTGCATTTTAATTTGGAGAATTTCAACAATAACGAAGTTGCCAAAAATAAAAAAGTTAAAGCCAAGAGCTGCCTCCCTGGAATCCACTCTCCTTTTCCCCAGCTGCCACACCGAATGCAGTGTGGCTTCGCTAGTAGGAGATAGCCTCATAAATGTAAAGTATTTATGGAGAATTCACCATTATTATTCTGAGATAGAGAACATCTCTCAGCAAAATGGAAAAGTTAGCTCATATGTGGTTTAGAAATGAGAAAGACCAAATAATTACCAAAAATGTTTGACTATATATGAAATATAAATAAGCTTCTGGAGATATTATAATTTAAAGGAAATCAATGCTTCTCTGAAATAATTTTAATTACTCAGGTTCCCCTCATCCTGAAAAGCCAGATCTCATTGTTTCCCTTTCCTAATTGAATGTGATCATTACCTCAAATCTCTTCCCTCCTAGTCAGTAATGGGCATAAACTGACCTTGTGAAAAGAACTCATTTAATAAAAATGAGTATTGCCTCTCCACTTTAGTTTGTAATTTTTAAAAAAAGAGTGTTTTAAAGTGAGATGAAAAGACTGGGGTAGAACCTGAGCCAGCTTGACTGTCGTCAGGCAGCGGGAGATAAACATTCCTTCATGGATGTCTAAGGAGCAGAGAAGGATCCTGACTGAGTTGAAGGCTCTTATGCTGCCCGGTTGACCCCAACCAGGCCTGAGAGTCACTAAGAATCTTTCTCTTGGCTCTTGGTGCTGCTCCCTCCTCCCTGCCTCTCCTCCAGCCTTTGCCTGGGAAACTAAGCGTAGGCAACACGCAAAGCCAGGGTCAGAGCTAAAGATTTAAGCTGTATCTCATCCACACTTGCCAAGCCAAAGCTATTAACATACATATCGCTTATTTTTCTTCCATACATGACAGGTACTGTACCTTTAAACTCAGAGCGTCCCAGGAATGGGATAAACCAGCTTATCCACAGTAACTGTACCCGCGAAGTTAAGGAGAGCACAACTGTCCTTGGAGGACACGCCATTGCTTCTTGTTTGCTAGCACTCAAAAGCACAAAGCACCCCAGTCCAACTAACCCAGAGGAAATTTTCTTTGAAGGCAAAGGGGGACAACTTGGAAATGTGATCCTAATGGGGAAAGAGATGACTGACTAGTCAACTCTCAACCAAATGCAAAGAGAGCGAGCTGCCGCACACTAATGGGTCATCTGCAGGTACGCTCGGCAGAAGTTGCAAGGAAACGACCATCATAAGGCTTGGAGCTGATAAGATATTTTGTATGGACACAAAATGATATGCCTGTACCTAAGACTGTATCACTCTGAATGAACCAGATCTGGTCTGATATCGGAAGCTAAGTTGGGCCTTGTGAGTGCTTAGAGGGAAGAAGTAATGTGCCAGGGACAGTCTTAGGGTACCACAAAGAAACTTGTAGAGTTCCAAGAAAATTGATGTTAAAAGCTAGCTTGGGTATACCTAGACCTTTCAACTGCACACCATGCAGAGTATGGGAAAGCCAGAGACAACAGTTGGCTTTGATATGGTCAGAATGTGTACATTCTTCAAAAACTCCTATGTTGGGGGCTGAACTCCAAGGTGACTAAGAGTTAGAGCCCCTGGAAGGTGGAAAGGATTGTGAGATTATGATCTGCACAGATGGGATTGCTGTCCTTACAAAAGGCCCCGAAGGAAGGGATTGATCCCTCTGCCTCCCAACACAGACATCTTTCTACCTTTGTACATCATGTGACCTTCTCTTGAAAGTGGGTGGCAGCCCTCTGCAGACACTGAAGTGAAAATCTGTTGTCACCTTAATCTGGGGCTTCCCATTCTTTCAGGGCAATGCATTTCTGTTGCTTGTAACTTAGTGTGTGGCAATTTGTTATAGCAACTTACAGACTAAGGTTGCCTCACAAACTTCACCACAAAACCTTCTCTATAGGCTTGACACAGCCCAGTGAGTATCCTCTTCAGAGCTTGACACAGCCCAGTGAGTACCCTCTTCAGAGTTTGGGGGATTCACGAGGATCTGCACCGCTCTTCATAACTCTAAATAACATGCCCAGTGAGTTAGAGAAAGACCTGGACATCATCAGTCATGGCAAAGGGACAGAAACAATGGCAGGAGATTTGATGTTCACCAAACAAAAAAGATTTCTGTAGCGACAACTGTTTAAACTTAGCTATCTGAGGTGGGGGTTAGCAGCTACACCTCACAAGATCATTTAATCGATATTAATTTGAGTAGTTACGCCTCACCAATGAAATCTTCGGCTGCTTTGTCTCCTGCGTACAATGGTATAGGCCCCACATATAACGTCTATGTGCCCTCATGCACACTTTTCACTTCATGTATGGTGGTATACATAAAGCAAGGCACATGTGGAGAAGTCTCAGTACAACTTTGGGGAGTCAGTTTCCCCTTTCTCAATGTGGGTTTTGGGATTGGATTCAGGCTGTCAACCTTAGTCCCCACACTCTGAACCATCTCGCAGGCCCTTCCAACACTCTCTACATCCTCCCTCACTGCCTCATAAGCTGAGGAAGGCTAACTGATGGTGCTCCTAAGGTCAGTGGTAGATGTATGATGCTCTGTGAAATTGAGAGTAGCTGTGTGTCCCACTCACGTCTCAGGCACTTAGGTGTATGCCACCACTCTCTGCATTTTTCTTCCTGACTTCAATAATTTGGTAGTGGTATTTAATATAAAACAGGAAGTTCAAAAAAGCATAGATTATTTTCAGAGTAAAACACATATGCTATCCTAGCTGTTTATTGCTTAAGGAATACAAATAAGAATGTTTGCCCATGTGCAGTACAGACAAAATAGTTTGTGTTTTGCCTTTGTTGAGATAGTCTTGTTATGTAACCCAGGCTAGTTCAGATCATTCTTAAGGTTATTCCTCCCCAATATCCTGCTACTACAGTCATCTTACAATTTTAAAAGGTATTTTTGCCTCACTGGCCTTAATCTAGGCTGCTGTGCCGATGTCGGTGACAAGGAGGTCCTCACAGTATCCCAGGGTTGTGCTGATGGCAGTGGAGGTTAAAAGTAACATCAGGAGACATCAGATATCTGCCAACTGCCATGGCATGCAGCTTGAGTGGGGAAAGATGCCCACAGATCTGCCCTCTGTCGCATAGCATACCACCATAGACAGAGAGCACTGCCTGCTACCATGCAGTGTGGGAGAAGAAAGAAACAGAGACCTGCCCACGGCCATGCCACGCTGCACTAGCAGGAAAGATGCCTAGAGAGACCCGCCTACACAAGCAGACGAGGTCACCCAGAGGTCTGCGGCAGGAGCCACTACAATGTGCAAGTGTGTGCTAGACAGATGGGAGGAAAGGAAGCAGAACAGTTTGAGCATTATAAAGAGATGGAACTGATGCGAGGGTGAAGAGGAATAGCCTGTTGTGCCCATCCAACCCTGTTGCCTGAGGCCATGATGGAGTCCCTTGCTGCCATAAGGGCCCTGTCTGGGTCTGTGATTATGCAGAGGTAGGGTTCTGTGTCAATGTCTGTGGCTTATATTACCAGTAGAGATCATGTGATGTCCCTAGTCTCTGCACCCTGATCACGTGGATATCCGGGCCCTGGCCCAACTTGCCCTTACTGGTTGCAGCACTCTGGAGAGTTGGCCCTACAATTCACCAGGGTAACACACTGAGCTGGCTCTGGAGGCATGGGTGTGGGTTAGCTGATACCAGAAGCATGGTACCGGAAGAGCTGACCCTGCCTCCTACCGATGGCATTATTAAATGGCCAAGCTGGAGCAGGGCTGGAGAACTCCGTGGTAGGTAAGAGAGTCTGGCAGGCTCTCCATGTCAGCTACCACATAGGCCCAGATCCAGGGCTTTGAGTTGGCCCCACCCCAAAGTCTATATCAGATGTGAACTGTTAGAGCATGTGAAAGGGCTGGTCTTGCTGATCCAAAGCTGTAGGATCTCCATGACACTAGACAACAACAGAATAACTGGGAGGAGTCCCAGTGAGGATCCTATATTGATGGTGTCACAGAAGAACCCAGAGACCTTGAACCAGATCAGTGAATCATTGCAATGAACGTTAGCAAGTAAAGATGTATAGACAGAAGAATATATTCTTATATTGGGTTTTGTTTTGTTTTGTTTATATCTGTTTGTGTGTTCGTTTTGAGGATAGATTGAAGGGCAGAGGGTAGATATGAGGGAATGGGTAGATTGATCAGGACTGAGGGGTATATGATGTGAAACTCACAAAGAATCAAGAAAAAGTTTTTTAAAAAGGATATTTGGATCAACAGTAACTGGAATCTACTTGCAGATGTAAAGTGCTGGTTGTGTATTTATGTCTTAATTATAAAAGTCTATGTGCTCTTATATAGAGCATTGTGTTATACAATCCATATCAATTTATTACCATAAATGTCACATGGGTATTTGAGGTGTCAGGGCTCATTGAAACCATAATTATGAAATAAATGACTTAATATCATTAACTTGAAATTTTCACAAGCAAGACTCAAATCGTATTTCCTTGAAGTCTTTGGGGATTTGGTTGTTTCTTTTCTATTCTTTCTGCTAGGATTCCTGAAATCTGGATTTCTGTAAAGGTTTTACAGGCATCAATAAAGGAAATGTCTTCTGGTCATGATTAGATGATTTTGCCCTGTAGATAGCTTAAGCTGCAGCTGATGTCAGAGCCCTACCTTTCAAAGCTGGAGGACTCAGGACCCCCAACTAAGCAAACGCAGCAGACCCGATTGTCAAGAGTCTCAAGAGAACCATTTCATTCCTTTTCTCCTTTCCCTGCATCCATCTTGAAGTCCAGGTGTGTAGGAGGACCCCCATTGCCGCTAGCTTGAAGTGAGCCATGCTGAGAAACAGATCTAAGATTTGTTTAAGGAACTGCATTGGGAAACTCCTCCCTGATGGAAGAGGTTGGGTGCATGGAAGGACACTTGCCAACCGTTTTTCTGCCAACAGTTCTTCTAGAAGCTGTCAGAAGAAGTGTCTCCTTTCTCAAGAGGAGCTAGCAGTACCTCACAGGTTCCAGAACACTGTGCCTTCTTTGGTGATCCTTGACTACTAGAGATGGGCTCGCTTGGTCAGCTGGACACTCTCTGGGTAGCCATCTTGCCACCAGCAGCAAATGGCAATCCTTACTAGCTCATATCTTCAAGAAGCAATGTCAGAGCCATGACATTGATTAAAGATGCAGATGTGGAAGTGATAACTGCATGAAGTTCCTACAAAAGTCTGGACTGCATAGACTAGAGGACATGGTGTGGAGTGGCAACCTATGCTCAGAGAGGTCCTCAATGGAGTGGAGTATGATGTCTAGCCATCTCTCTGGCTGTGTGCTTACCATATACCCTCAAAGAAAATCTGATTGATACCAAACCTGAGCATTCCAGGGTACCATACCCAGAAAGCATTGCTAGGGTTGCTCTGTTGCATTCAAAAGGAAGCAGTAGCCCAAGTTCAACCACACTGATAAGTCACACTAGCTGTCTAAAGCATTGATGAGGACGGCTGGTTACTATGTATGATAGTTTCACTGTCTCTCAAGAGTTCAGTTGTTAACACTGTCTCCTAAGTGATTCTTACGGCTGGGATATCTTACACACACACACACACACACACACACACACACACACACACACACACACACGCATGCCATTCTTCTAGTCATTGGGGACAGAAACTTTTGCTGAAATAGCGTTTCCTGTGATCAAAAATTATTTGTATTGAATACATATAAACAGCTAGTTATGGACCAACTTGATGAATTCTGCACTAGTGCTATGTACAAATTGCCATGAGAGCTCAAAGGAAGAAGTAATCAGAGGGGCATGCCAATAACACGATTCAAAATAAAGGCAGGTGTTGAGTTGAACGCAGGGAGAAACTTGAACTCTGAAGCCTCCATCATCTAGTGGCCTTGTCTGCTTATTCATTTAAGCTAACATCAGCACCGTTGCTGCTGCCATGCTCACAGGGACTCAGGCGGAACTCTGGGGTATTGGCAGGAGAAGAAACAGAGGGGAAGACATATTCCAGTAAAGCGGGTCTTCTGAAATGATTTATCCCCAAACCCAAACAGAGCTTGACATTTTCCTTCCAAGAATGCAGATGTACAGCAGAGCATGAGCATAATTACAGCAGCCAGTCCTTCCCGTCTTTTCCCCAGCCTCTCTGACTCATGTACATGTTGTCATCAAAGAACACTCACCTTGATTTCAAAAGCCGGAGTTGAAAGCCTTACCAAACCATCTCACCTGATACACACAACCCTAAAAGAGGGCTCCTTTTGAAAGACTTGTTTCTTGCTTAAGTTTTCTTTCATGTAGCCGCAGATTCTTTTTTTTAAGTATGTGCATGCGCGCTTGCATGCTTGCGTGTGTGTGTGTGTGTGTGTGTGTGTGTGTGTGTGTGTGTGTGTGTGTGCGTGTGTTTTGAGGGTCTTATACCTGAACAGGTAGAGCTCAAAGGACATCCTCTAGCATCTGTCCTGAAGTGCTTTTGGATACTTGCACAAGATAGGGCTTCTCATTAGTCTCGGACTTTGTCACATAGATCAGGCTAGCTCATCCACAGACCTCCAGGGATTCAGCTCCCATCTCATAGCACATAGCACACATAGTGTGTGTGTGTGTGTGTGTGTGTGTGTGTGTGTGTGTGTGTGTGTGTGTGGTGATTATAGGCATGCACTGCTGAGCCAGGCTTTTTGTGGGGGCTTGGAGGATCTGAATTCAGCTTTTCACACTCACTGGGCAAGTGTTCTATTCACTGGGCCAGCATACCAGTTCTTGGCTGTTGTATTTAAAATGACAGTCAGCAAGAAAGCGAGGGCTTACCTCTAAAAGTAAGGCAGTGTCTGCCTACACGTCTCTGCTGCTGACTGGGTAAGCAATTTCAGGTGTCTGTTGTGCTGCTCACTGCTGTTCATGCCCCCCCTCTCCATAACACTCCTTGGCAAAACCTTCCTTCCTGAAGCATCAAGCTATCGACAGAAGCCTGGAAGCAGTCATCCATTTCCCATGGGGAACAAGGACATATCTGGGGAGGATTCCAGGGGAACTCTCTAGAGAGAGTAGCATCAAGGAGAAAGGAATGAGTGTGGGTTTGGCATCGTAAATACTAATTTAGAACTGCACATAAGTTTTGAACTGGGACAACACCTAAGAACTGAAGAAAACACTAAGAAAGTTAAAACATGAACCATGAGCTGCAGAATCCAATAGGTGACAATTATATAAGAAACACTGTCTTTCTTCTGTGTTGTCGCATTGTTTGATTTCTACAAAACAAGGTGTCAGAGAGTGAAAATCTGCCAAGAGAGTGATTAATAGAAATCTGTGAAAATATCCTCGTGTTGCGTAGCGTTCACGCAGAGTAACATCTGTGCTGAGCTGCCTATCCCACCACAGTGGCAGCCCATGTTTTCAATCAGTACTGAACAGTCCTCCCACTATCCTAAAGCGACATTGGCCTCGTTTACAGCTTGAAGGGGGAAAAAAAAGAGCAGGCTATGAACAGAAACAAAAATGGAGGAAGTGAAACTTCCAGATCAATCCGGCAAAGGTAGAAAAATGGCTTAGTGTTCTGCCTGCCGCAACATACCCTGCTCCCATCTATCTCCCTCTGACCACACCACCCACAGCGCTGTCTTAATTATGGGCATGCATTGCAGTAGTGTGGCCAAGCTCCAGCATGAACAATCCTTTTCACGCAAGTGGCTAGGGCCAAAGAGAAAATAACTGTTGGTAAATATAGTGAGTAGAGTCCTGTAAAAAATGATTGGAACATTATTTTCATTGGCTGGAGTTCTAAACCATATGAAGGACCAAGGCGAGTGCTTTAAAGACATTGCTTCCACACTGTGTGTCTGTAAAATAAGAAACCTTCTCCTTAGAAGGTCGGATGGTGAGAAGTGATTTTCCCCATTGCTATAATAAAACACCCGACAAAGGTAGCTAACGAGGGAAGGGCTCGTTTTGCTTGCTAGTTTAAGCGATACAGTCCATCATGTGGGGGGAAGGCATGGCAACAGGACATGAGTCAGATGGTTACACTTTATTGGTCATCAGGAAGCAGAGAGAGAGAGAGAGAGAGAGAGAGATTTTGATAACTTGTTTTCCTCCTTCTTTCTCTTTATCCAGTTTGAAATCTCAGCCCACAGTACAGTGCCAGTTACATGTGTGGTAGCTCTTTAGGTAAAACCTCTTCAGGCATGCCATCACAGACTTTTACCTAGATCTCTATCTCTAAAGTAATTTCAAATCCATTAATGTTAACAGTGAAAAACTGACCACCATGAAAGTTAAATGAACCGATACCTGCTTACGTACCTACCACATTCTAGAAGTCAGTCTAACATTTCTGATGCTTCTAAGTTTTCTCAAAACTGCTGTGGACCCTGTGAACATCAATGTTTTCAGGTGTTATTTACTAAAGGCATACATGTATACATGTTTGCGTGTGTTTAAGATTAGTCAATGTCTTTCCATTTTACAAATTCCAAGGGAAGGCGAAGTGTTTGCTAACCAAGGTAAGGCTTTGGATAGTGTCTCATGGTTCCTATTGCTGTAAAGACACATCATGATCACAGCAAGTCTTATAAAGGAAAACATTAATTGGGGCTGGCTTACAGTTCAGAGGTTCAGTCTACTATCAACATGGTGGAATGCAGAGAAAGTATTGGAGAAGGAGCTGAGTACTCGCCATCTTGGTCCACAGGAAGCACAAGGGACTGTGTATCACTCTGGACATAGTTTGAGCATATGAGACCTCTAGGCATACACCCACAGTGACACACTTCCTCCAACAAGGCCATACTTCCTAATAGTGCCACTCCCTGTGGGTGGAGCGTTCAAACACAGGAATCTGTGGGGGCCACTTTTATTCAAACCGCCACAAACAGTTATGACTACATGTGTTTCCATAGGAATGGTGGGTACTAACCTTGTTTAGGAAGCAGTTGGGTTTGATGTTGTTTGTATCTCAACAGTTCTACCATGTTCTCCAGAAATTTTAGCTACCACCGGCTTCCTTAGGCATTTTTTTATAGTGGGGAGGGAAGAACACTGTCTTTTGCCCACCAGGAATAACAATTACATTCAATTCATAGTAAGGATTGCGAAGGGGACACGGAGTTCTCCAAAGCAGGTATAGAATGCACACACTGGCAATTAACAGCTAGCTGTTCCTCTAGATACCATGTCATTTTTCCAAGTGGTCATTTCCTCGACTAGGAATTGTAGATGATAATAATGTTCTTCATTGTAGGAACCAAATAAGACGATTTCCAGAAAACACTCAGAATACTGTCTTCCATCGAATTGCTTGCCACTGTTATTTTAGGATAGAAATTAATCATTTTATAGCTTGTACCAGTTGGCATCTCTGTTGTGATAGCCCAGAGCAGCCATACCAGAACATTCACTGTGTCTCTACGGATCTGACATGGAGATAAGGTTCATCATTTTAAAGAAGGGTTTCCATTCTCAGACTCACCTCTAAGGTCATGCACCTACAGCCAGCATCAGTCTTGGACATCAGGGAGTTGAGGGACAGGGGGATGATTATTTCTAATTGTTGAGCTGGCTTCTCTTCGGCCATCTGCCTAAAGCGCTTATGCCATGGGCATCTTCCGCCTTATTGATCACATCTCAGTCATGTTAACATACTAAGCCAAGTAAGGAAACTGAAAAGTATGCTGTTCCAGGAAAATATGTCCAGCTAAAGACACCAGAATTTATTTATATGGAGGATTGAGAGGTAGGTGGATAGCAGAAAGGGCAAGTGCTATTCCTGGGTAAGATTGACATCTTCCTCCACAGCCTGTCAGGGCTGAGAGAACCCAAGTGATCTTTTATTCTCATCGTCTTTTTAAGAGAGAATCAAATGGTCACCCAGGAAGGGAGCTGGAGGTGTGCACTAGGACACATGAAGTCACCAGTAGGGCCTGAGCACAGCTCGGACTGACTGACTTCAACTCTTCTGACGTACTTCCCATCAAATTCAGGGCCTTTTAGATAAGTGGTACTTTTAAAGGTTCCCCTTTAGGAGCATGAAGTAAGTGTTTCTTATAAGACCTTTGCTTCCTGTTTTGCGCATACTAGTTATCAGCTTATCCAATCCGCTCATCCACAGTTACCCAGCATAGAATGCATAGCACATCCTAATCATTAACAGCCTTGTCCCCCAGGCAGGGCAGGCAGTTCTCTCTATGCTTCGTGGGAACTATTTCCTGTCCCCTTTATTATCTCAGTATCCCACCAAGTCCTTATGTTCTGTCAGCTTAAAGTCCATCCTATATAGAGATAGTTTTCCTTTCCTGAGCTAGCCACAGATGCATTACAGTCTTTAATATGTAAGCTTATGTGTTTATTAAAAGAAATCTATGAACCATATGATCCTATCTCACTTAAATCCAACCCTTCCAAATACTGAATTATAATTTATAGTCTCTGTGCTCCTTAGGAGCTTTTAAAATAGGATTATAAAGAGTCTTTCATTCTCAGAAATAAGCAAATCTATGTGGTGTAAGACTTCTTCATAAGTAGACAGAGCAGTGGGGGGTTAGCATTATAAGTCTAAGCCAGTGAGTTTTAAATGAATCCTAAATTCAGTAAATTCTGTAGCTCCCAATTAAAGACGTTTGATCTCAGATGGTGAAGACAAAGCATTGAACCTGTAAGATAAAAAAGAATAGATATCATTCAGATAGGAAGAACCTGTTTAGGGGAAAAGTAAAAGCCACACAGTCAGATTAATTCACCACACCTGCAAGGCACAGACTCTAAAAGCAAGCTAAGCTACAGATTTTTTGAAAACTATTTAATAAAGAATTCTAAGTTTTAACAAGTCTTCTCATACATATATATATATATATATATATATATATACATATATACACACACACACACACACAGAGACAGAGAGACTATAAGTTGAGAACTGTGGGAAAAGGGGGTTATCACCAAAGTTTAGAATAGATCTTGTCTATTTGTTTATATGTACATTTAAAAAGTTCTAGAAGCTATATACTGAGAAATTTACATCAAATATTGAGTGTTGAATCTGTGAAGTTCACTTTTCTCTTTTGTATATGTAAGCTAAATATATAATGTTTTTCTAAAACAGAAAAACATAAAATTTATATTTTCATTTTTAACAATGTCTGTATGATGAACTAGTTTTCAGAGAAACAAAACAGTTTAGTTTCTAACTGTATGTTTTTATAAGTGAACCACGCCCATCCAATGTTAATTTTATGTTGCATAGATAGAATATTTTATACTTGCAGAAGTTATGGCTCCATTTATCCAATAAAACAATTGACCCTTCTGAGGCAGGAGAACTTTTATGTTTCTACTTAAAGAGAATTTCAAAGAAAGAGCACTTTTTTCCAAGAACTCCACATGTTCCATTACTTTTGCATAAAATGCGGCGGAGTCAATAGAAAAAAAGAAAAGCAATATGTGTATATGAATTTGTTAGCATTTCAAATGAATTCATATTTTGTAACATTGTGAAAAGAAGGATTGTAAACCCTCAAGGAGCTGAGTTTCAGAGCTGGGGGGAAAAAGTTGTATAGATTCATGACATAGCATATCTTCAGTCTACAAACATGATGATATTCATGATATATCAATTAACCGTTATTGAGGATTCCAACCCCTCCAAGATCTGAGATCCATGCACATCAGAAGATGTACCACCTGCCTTCTCTGAACCTTTAGCTCATACAAAGGAACATTCTCCAGAAGCCAACTGTGTCTTTATACCTTCATCCCCTGTCACATCTCCTCTCACCCAACTATCTCTGCCGTCAAAGAGCAGGAGACAGTGACAGAAAAGGAAAACCCAGCTACAGCTAGAGAGCAGGGTAGTGTCTTAAGTTGAACAGATCAAAGAGAATGTGCACCTTGTGCTTCAAAGTCATGCTCCAAGATGTTCCCCTGGAACTTACACGTTTGAGCCACTTTAGTCACATTAGGCCTGGTAACCACAGCAAGCAACTCTTTTTCATGTTTTCACACATCTGTATGTCATCTTATGCATGGAGGAGGAATCTACATCGCCCACGGTTATGTCGGCTGTGTTCATTTCTGGATTTCCATGCATTTCTCACCAATGCTGTCAAGTCAATACCAGATCCCTATGCAATCCCACATCCATCGGGTTAAGAATCTTCTTGGAAGATAATTCAGGTTTGTTGGGTTTAAACACTTGGTCACCACTAGGTGGACTTAAGGGCGAAGTGACAAACAGTAAATGAATTTGGATCCAGAAGTAGAGGCTCTATGTTTGAAATGTAAGCTCCTTACTGTACAGACCCCCATATTTAAAGTCATAAGCACCCACAAAAGATGTGAGAGTTAATGGCTCAAATATGGATGCTACTGTACCTATTCCTGACCATCCAGCTTTGCACCGAGTAGCTGGTTTGTGATTAGTGTTTTCTTGTCAGCCTTGGTTTTTGGGAAACAAACAAAAAACCAAAAGCTGTCATGCAAGATAAGTCAAGCACAGATCTCTAAACATCGAGTGTTAGCCTTTCTATTCTCCTTACTGCCTCATCTGGCATGGAAGAACCTGAAAACCCAGCTGCATACAGAGAACTGGGATGGAGTGGTCTGTGCTTGCTCTGACAGAGTGTCACCTGGTTCACTACATACAGCACAGGAAGGAAAGGCTAGCTGATCCTACTAGAAGTCTGGAGAGGCCTTGTCTCAGGTTGAAGCCATCTGGAAGAAGAAGAGGCAGTTCACTGTTTTGTTTTGTTGGGTTTTTTTTACACACAAACCAAAGAAAGTCTTTGCTCATTTCCTGAGCCTTGCCCAGAGAGCTTGGCCAATTCCCAGTGGTCCTTGTCAATAGCTCGGATTAACTCAGATCTTCATCTACTCTTTCTAGATGTATTCAAGGCTCCCGTTGCAATCCAAACTTTACTTCTTCTCTGTAAAATGGCTCTGAAGGACTCATTCTCAAATAATGTTCTCATACCCTTCTAGGAAAGTTCACAGAGAGAATCCATTTTCCCTGCCTTTCCAACTTCTAGTGACCACCTACACTCAAAGACAGAGACATTTCACATTCCTCTGCCATCACGTTGCCTTTGAATTCTGTAGTCAAGTATCTTTGTTCTCTTTCCTGTGGATTCCTATAATTAGATTTAAAGGCCACCTGAGCCATTAGGGTACTTGGTTTGGGTCTTAAATTTTCTTATTGGCTTACGTCCACAGATTTTTGTTGCTGTTGTTGTTGAACCTGTCATGTTATGACAAGGTGTAAAGCCTTTGGTAGGTAGAGCCCACCCACCAAAAGGAAGTAAGGTGTTGGGAGAATGCAATGGAAGAGTAACTGCGGAGCCTGACTCTTCCTCTCTTTTGATTTCACAACCACTACTTAGAAGTGAGCAGGTTTTTATAATGTGCTTCTCATATGATGCTCTACCTTGTCACAGCAGCAAGGTAACGAGCTAACCACTTCTGGAATGAAGCCACTGAAACCATGCACTAAAATCAAATCTTTCTTCCTTTTTATGTTGAATATTCACAGGTAGTTTGTCCCATTAAAAACTGTCACATCCCAAATGATCCTGCCATACTGAGATCCTCATTTTAAGACTCCTGTAAATCCCCTTTGCCATGTAAAGAAGCATTCACAAATCCCTAGGATGGTGATGCAGACATCTCTGGGGAGGCCATTATTCAGCCTAGCACAACCATAAAATAATTATGCCTATGGTGGAAACATTGCATATTCTAATACAGATTCCACATTCCTGAAGCATACACAGTTTGACTCTCAAGCTGCAAAAGAGACTGCTTATTATTGTTATGGATAGAACGTAGGCAAACCTCACCATTCTTGCATGGATTTCCATGTGAGTACCAGCCTATGCAGTTTACATCTACTGTGTGGTGTAGCGTTAACCCTTTAAAGTCTTACAGAGTAATCCATGAATCCCATATGCCCACTCTTTACTATTTTGCCATGAAAGGTAGAGCTGCCCCCTCTAACTACAGCAGATTAGTCCTGAATTATTAAAATCCAAATGAACCCATGCCCATTGACTTGGGTTATGCAAAAATCTATAATTCATAAGGCATCTGCTTCTGTAGTGGAATGGTGACTGCAGTCATTAGACACACGAAGCCCAATAGACGTTTAAATGCAATCAGGGATAGGGACCACACCACCCAAGTCAGGTTTGTTGATTAAAATTAGAGGAGAAAGAGATGAAATCTCAGGGAGTATCAGCATATTTCTATCAATGAAGACTATAATTCAATAGCATAGACCCTACCCATTTATATAATAGGGTGGTGTTTTTATTGCATTCTAAAAGGCAAAGTATAGTAGTATTTTAAAAATTGATGAAGGTCTTACAAATTCCATACCTTTTAAAGTCAAACTAACTAGCACTATTATTTGTGTGTGTGTATATATGTATATGTATATCAATATATGTTATACAGTATATATGTACAATATACAATATATATTAGATAAATTACAAGAGTAGAATGTAATAAACACACACACATATATATATATTAATTGTACATATTTTATTTGTCTAAAGTGACTAAAGCTTTAGATTTCTCAAAATTTTAAGTGCATGTCTGTCTGTATGTAGGTACGCATGCTCACGTGTGTGCAGCCCATAGAAAAGCCAGAAGAGGGCACTTGGTCTCTTAGAACTGGGGATAAAGCTGACCCATCTCTCCAGTATCAGCTTTTCAGAGTTCTGAAAGCCAACAAGATCTCCACAAAGAACACGTCTAAAGCTGCCATGTTGCTGGAGGTGGTATTGGCACTTTATCTCCTAAAGAAGCACCAATTGCTGCAAATAGCGTCAGATTCTGGAACCAAAAGTCTTGATGCCAAAATGAACAAGAGAAACCCAACTAGCTGAAGGCTTCCGTCTAGTAGAAAGCGCCATTGAGAGAAGCTATGCACATTTTTTACATAACTGAGAAGTCAAATGACAAGGAAACCAATCAATCAATCCACCAGTCAATTAATTGGGTCTGGGGGGATGGCTAAGAGGATAAAGTGTTTCCTGCAAAAGCCTGAGGACCAGAGTTTGGACCCTCCATACCAACATAAAAGCTGCCACCTACAATCCCAACACTCAAGAGACAGAGCAAAAGGGCTCCTGGAGTGAGGAGGTTTGCTTATATTCACCAGAATCAGCAACCTCTGGGACGAGTGAGAGACTCAACCTGAAAACAGAAAGTGAAGGACACTTCCCTCCCTCCATCCCCCTCCCTCTTCTTTCCTTCTTTTGCATACAGACATGCGCAAATGCATGTTCATGTACATATGAACACACTTGCATACATATAGAATAGACAAACACATTTAAAAAGAATGCAATGTGTTGAACTATCTGAAAATAAGGATATATATATATGTATATATATATAATATACATTGGAACTGACTATATAGAGAGAAAGTCATATATATATACATATATACTGAAATAAGACTTTGAAGAATGCAAGGAAGGGGTAGCTAATGTACTCTGCAAAGGGCAAGAGTAGTTGTCTGGCTCGAGAATGAAACTGGGCTCAGGAGAGGAAAGGAGAACAGAGAAGCTGGGAATGATCCACAGTCACAGAAGACCAGAATCAAGGACATAGTCAAGAACCTCAACCCAGTAAGGAGAGGACTGCATGCTTAAGAGAAAACTCAGATGTGAAACTGAAAAGGAAGAGAATACGTCCTCAATTCTTTCTGAAAAAAACACCCTGCACACTTTAAAGACAATATGACTTGTGAGACTAGTTAAAACAGGATTTATATACTATGTCAGTAGAAAACATTTTTTATTCACAGACTATATTTCTTATAATTTATTACTAGAGTACATCACATTTATTGAGGCAAGAGACACAGATCAAGCTGGACCGATGTTCTGAAGCAACAGGGGGACAAAATTTAGGGAGAACCACTTGAACACTTCCCCACAGGAGCTATTTCACACCTCTCATCTATGTGAAACCTACTTCTAGAAATCTGACGTAATATAGCCATATTTGGGTGTGCTAAAATGTCTTGAGAAAGGATTTAACGTGATTCAGGTACATGAATATTCATCCGAGAATCACTTCAAAAGAAAAGGAGAAACAGCCTAAATATCATAGAGATCAATAAATAATGATGCTTGCATACAATTTATACTAACATTAAATATATTATACATTTCTAATCATTTACATTAAATATAAATGATATAAAAATAGTAGATAACACTGAGTGCTATTTAATTTTAGGCTTATAGAAATAAACTTAACTAAGTATATAAATTTAAATAAATATTTAAGATGTACATGTATATATTTCACTTAAAGTATCTGTACCAGAACAGTAGATATTTTTCAAAACTGAAAATTGTTCTTTAATTTTATCTTCACCTTTACTTTTATCTTTCTAGTTTTTTGCAGCAAACATTTGGGGATTTCACAAACATAAAAACCTCTCTGAAATTGAAATAAAGGCCATACTAGATAGATAGATAGATAGATAGATAGATAGATAGATAGATAGATAGATATTAAGTATACTAAAAACTAATTCCACCTCACGATGATAAATTCTCTGTTAGTCAATGCTTTTACTGCAGAGTCTGTAGATTGCACAAGGTCATTATGCACATGCTATTCATCAAAACGAATGTTTAAAATATCTTTCTATTCAATATGGCCTCAAAGGAATCTGGGAAAATGCCAGCTTGAATGCATTATTAAATATATTCAGGGGGAAACTCTTTTGATTTTTATAAGCCAACTTCTGAAGACAATGAAAATGGATATCACAGCATTCTGAAGTAATTTATAACCAGTTTGCTTCATGTCAATGGTAACTTGATGGCCTTTACATAAACCATGCCAAGACAATCACTCTCGAGGGGCTACATCCTTTGAATTGGACTCATGGGAAGAACATTGTCTAAATATTTTCAATTCATATGACCACTTTATTTGTTTAATAAGCGATCTTTCAACCCCCGAGGAAAGAGTTCTGGCCAGCTAGGGCACTCAGTGACCACTAGGGTTTTTAATCACCTGTTTAAATGGTTGAACGAATTAGGAAAAGAATCACTGTGTTAGCTTCAGGCTGGTGGTACCTTGAGAAAAATAAACTGTAACTACACATTGGGCGGGACAGAATTCAGAGATTTATTAGGCACGCTCCCTCCCGTAGATGAACTCACATGTAAATATTTATGTTAGGCCCAGGGGGGACTTCCATACAACAGATGGCTCTTAGGAAGGGTAAAGAGTTAGAAGCTCCTTGGAGGGCCGTGAAGATCCAAAGCTGATTTAATGGAGCACCAGGGAACAAGGCCATCCATTGACTAGGAAATGAAACTGAACATTCTGATGGAATTTTCAGAAACTTAAATATCATCGCCATGTTATCCATGGAGATATAAAGTAAACTTCCGTATCTTTGATTCCTTTTTGCCTTGGCCTTTCAAGATTTTTTTTTCAGTTTTCAACTAATTTTATCAGTGCTCCAGGAATCGTAGTGTTTTAGGAACGGATCTATCCACTAATCTTATTTTATTGCAAAATATTCCCATACGGTGAAGGTATTCTTGTTGAATTCTTTATAAAAATGTGAATTACATTTTAGGAAAGCTCAATAACTTCATGAATAGAGTCTAAAATGCACCTGAGATTACTGCATATCAAGGAGAGTCGCCAGAGTCACCAGTAGATAGACTAGATGGGCTGTTCAAATAAAGGGTCTCTGTAAGCCACAGCACCTTATTTGACTGCCTGTTTTCATTTTATAGAAGAATATTGCAAGCTTCTAAATTGGGTATAAAATGACAAATTGTTCCATGACTACTTTTATCTACAGACCAGGGAGTTGAGCAAAATTATGTCTAAGTTCCCTTCCATTTTAAAAATACTCTGATTCTACTCTTCTCTGCACTACCTGACATCAATGGCCACCCTAAGCTGTAGCAGTATTTACAAAGTGCTGTTTAATGACCATCGATTGTCAAGTATCATTTTCCATGTAACTGAATCAGAAGAAAAAAGTGCATGGTTGTCTATAGAAAAGTGAGGTGTATGAAGCGCCCGCTAAAGGAACTTTCTCCTGTGTTTCAGAGTTGAGCTTTTATTTAATAACATTTCTAGTAGAGCTTGAAAACTTTGACCAAACCATACCATATTCTTACAAACAGAAGGGATTGGTTAAGGTAGTGGTGATCAATTTTCTCCTGCCAACTCTCAGAAAGTCAAGTGCAAAATCTTCCAAAGTGTTTCTCCTTCCTGCGCAAAGACGGGGGCATGAATGCATTCCAGGGATACCAGATGAACAAATCTGTCCTCTCTATAAGGCACCCAGATGCCCTAGACTGTCGTCTTGGGCAAGTAGAGGAGCTTCCAGGGAGTTAAAGAGAGTAATTTACTTTTTTTAACGAATATAAAATAGAAAGAGTTGGAATTGTGGGGCAGCAGGTAAAAGTGCTTTCTGCTATTCCAGAGGACCAGAGTTTAATTCCCAGTGCCCACATTAGCTGGTTCATAACCACCCGTAATGCCAGCTCTAGGCATTCCAATGCCTTCTTCTGGCCCCTGTGGGTACCCCATATAGACACAGAAACACCAAAAATAAAAATAAATATATTTTCTTAATGGAAGAGGGTTAGACAGAGTCTGTATGTCGCATCTCCATGACTCCGTAAGGGTATGGGTATGTGAGATGGAGCAGCAGAAGCCATGTGCTGGGTTCCAAGGAGCCACACAGTCACCCCATTTCTCCCTCCCAAACACACCAGCAGCAGTATAACAGAGGAGCAGCTGATGCCTTAGGTGAGTAGATCCCCAGGAAGAACTTGGAATAAAGAGCAATCAAGTTCTGAGCTATGTTTCTAAGTCAGGACCACTCAGGAGAGCCCTGGGATCTTGGAAAAGAATCCACCCAATTCTCCTCCGAAGCTTCCTCTGGAGATCTGGTGTCACTAAGATCACTTTATTGCTCACTGCTGGTAAAGGCCCAGCTTTTTAACATGTGCAGACAGGTGAATTTGAAAAGGAACTTAGATTAACCCTGTATGATGACTTCAAAGACAGTCTGCATTACAAATGTTAAAAAAGATTAAATCTGAAATCAAATTAAAACTTTCTTCCCCAAGGGCAAATTAAGTTTCAATATGAAGTTTTGAAGTAGAGTTATACCAAGATTGCCACGTATGTGTTAATTCATTGTTATAATTTGAAATAGTATTAGATCTAGCTAATACCTTTAATAAACTGGGCAAGGCAAATTCAATAATCAACCTTTTGCTCCTAATTGCAAAATAAGAAGATACATATAATTCAATTCCTAAAGCCCTTTGTAAATTGTTCCATGTGTCTATCAGCTCCTTCTAAGCAATGTATATATCATATGAATTGTTTGCCTTTTGTTACTTTATTGATTATATCTATATTTAAATCATAGTAGGTTGGTTATCAAAGTAATAAGGTCTTTGGTTATCTGTTTGCTTTTCTCTCTAATGTTTTACATCACCAATATTTTTCTGTAACGTACCTTGAAGGGACTCCGGCCAGCTTGAGCAGGGTGGGCATGGCTTTGGCAGGTCTTGTCCTTTCTCTCCCATTCCTTCTGTCTTGCTACAAACAAATATATAGCATTGATTACAATGTAATGTATTGGACGATTACATTCCTAAAGCTAGTCAGGAAGGCCTGTTCCCTTGTTTGGCTACTTCCTCTTCCTGAGACTGACCATCCAGGGCCAGCTATCAAAGTACTGAAGTCCAGCAGTCAAAGCCCTCTTTGGCTCGCCTAACGAACATCATGGCCAACTAAACTAAACAACGCATCCTAACGCAGGGTTCTGCCTTTACCTCTGTAAACCACCATTTGCCTATGTGCCAGGTCTGCCTCCTCTCTATCCAGAGATAGTCCTTTGTCCCACTCTGGGACAAATACCACTGTCCCCTCTTCCTTCTTCCCTTCCTCTTCTCTCTCATCTCCTCACTCCTGTCTGGGTCTCTTATTCCATGCCTTCTGGTCCTCTGGGGGTAAATAAATCTCTTTTGTACTAAGAACTTGGTCCTGAAGAATATTGATCCAACTCCAAGTTTCCCTACCTACCTCCTACCGTTTATCCGACTTCCTGACCTTCTAAAAGGTTATAAATGAAAACCAAAATTCTTAGCTGTGGACATTTTTAATTGTAATCATTGCTTCTACATATCCTTGTCAAAATATGAGTATTTTTCCTTTTAGTTTGGTCTGTGGTTTTTGTTTGTTTGTGTGTGTGTGTGTGTGTGTGTGTGTGTGTGTGTGTGTGTGTGTGTGTTTTGTCTTGGTTTTGAGACTGGGTCTCCTTATGTAGCTCTAGTTGAATGTATGCATAGACCAGGCTGGTCTCAAACTTTTTGCGACCCTATTTCTGGCTCCCAAGTGCTGACATTGCAGGGATGAGCCACTATAAGTTGCCATAAGAACACTTTGCTAACCTGGAAAAAAAAACCTTCCTGGTTTTAGCATATTATAATCCTTGTGGCATTCTATGGTCCAAAATAAGACAAAATCAAGCCTTTTCCTTCTATATATGGTAAGCCATCCAGTTAAAAGAAAAACGAAAGGTCCAAACATAGGCCTCCTCCAGGAGTGGTCAGGTCCTGAATGAGCTTAGATAGTATTTTGTTGTTGTGTGTTCTGTTATGTGTTGTTTTGGGTTTTGGGTCCCCCCACCCCCGCTTAGTTACCAATTTGATGCAATCCCTTCAATGGAGTTATTGTTTCCAGCCCTAGCTGGCTTATTCATGGAACAATATTAAGACGTACTGAAAATGAAGTCTTCATTTGTTGCATTAATAGAGCTTTTTTTTTTTTTTTTTTTTTTTTTTTTTTTTTTTTGAGCTCTGGCTTTGATTATTTCCTTGTGACAAGAGGAAAGCCACCATAAAGCATTTTTTACTGATGGCACCCCAGTGAGATTTGTGACACCTGCTGTAAAGTAATTAGTTATTCAACTATAATAACTTCTTATTAAGATGAAATGCAATATATACCATAAAAATCTGTAAGTCAATTTAGCTACTTAGGAAAGTTACAATGCGTTAAGCAACCATGAGCACAGACCTGTGTGCGTGATCTCGGGGCTATTTTCTTAATGTACTGTTATACAATACCCCCAGCTCAGTTATTAGCAAGCTGGTGTCCTCGTTATACAAAAAGTATAATGTCACAAACAACTCCCCTGATAGCAAAGAAACAAAAACTTCAATCCTCACAGAGAATCACCCTGTCATAGAAATGTCCTCCTAGCCTCAGCCTACATAGAAAGGGTGGTTTTTTTTTGTTGTTGTTGTTTGTTTTTTTTTTTTTGTTTTTTTTTTTTTTTTTTTTTTTTTTGGTTTTTTTTTTTTTTTTGGTTTTGTTTTTTTGCTGTAGGTAAACCTGCATGGAGAATAGACCCTACTTTGGAGACATTCATAAACACCAAAGGCAGATTGTGTCTCCAAAATAACTAATTTGAAGGCTCACACAAGAAGCAACCTCCAGCTGCCTCTGCTGACACCACTGTGCTGGTTGCAAATGGAGCGCAGTGAACACAGTAGGGAGGCTGGTAGGGTTCCATCCAGCCTAAGCTAAGAGAGCACCATGGACCTTAATAAACAAACAGTAGAGAAGACAAACACTTTACCTCTGTAGGTTCTAAAAGGAGAAAGGGAAAATTATTTCCAGACTTCCTTGGACCATTTAATAAGCAGCAACATAATTATACAAAAAAAATACAGAAGTGCAGCAAGAAAGCTGAGATTCACTGAGAAGGGAAAATACATTAGACATCATAGAATTGAGCGACTAGATTGTGGGTGGGTGGAAATGAGAGGGATCAGGTAAGGAGAGGATGGAGGAGGAGAGTATTGAAAGACACAACTGGAATGCTGGCTATCTTAGTATGGGTTTCCACTGCTGTGAAGAGACACCGTGAGCAAGGCAACTCTTATAAAGGACAATATTTAGTTGGGGCTGGCTTACAGGTTCAGAGGTTCAGTTTATCATCATCAAGGTAGGAAACATGGCAGCATCCAGGCAGGGATGGCACTGGAAGAACTGAGAGTTCTACATCTTGATCTAAAAGCTTTCAGGCAACAAGGAAGAGAGTCTCAAAACCCATGCTCACAGTGACACACTTCCTCCAACAAGGCCCCACCTCCTAATAGTGATCTTCCTTGGGCCAAGCATACTCAAACCACCATGAGGAGGTGGGGAGGGGGAAGGAGCTGCATCTCTGTGACAAACTAGAAACATAGGATAACGGAAACTCCCAGAAATATGTTAGGATAATCCAAGCTAAGACTCCTAGAGACTTAGTTAAGGTTTTACTGCTGTGTGCAGACACCGTGACCAAGGCAACTCTTTTAAGGACAACATTTCATTGGCATAGCTTATGGGCTCAGAGGTTCAGTTCATTATCATCAAGGTAGAAACATGGCTGCATGCAGACAGGCATGGTGCAGGAGGAGCTGAGAGTTCTACATCTTCATTTGAAGGCTACTACCAGAATATTGGCTTCCAGGCAACTAGAATGAGGCTCTTAAAGCCCACACTGACAGTGACACACCTACTCTGATGAGGTCACACCTATTCCAACAGGGCCACACCCTCTGGTAGTGCCACTCCCTGAGTCAAGCATATATAAATCATCACACTTAACAATGGGGGTTATGGAGACTGAACCAAACTGGCCATCTCCTGTAACTAGGCAAGACTGACAATGGTGGAATTAGGACAACTATCTAGTCCCAAAATCTTCAGCCTACAATTTTTCCTGCCTATAAGATATGCTGGGGTAAGATGGAGCAGAAATGGAGGGAGTGGCTAACCAATGACTGGTCCAGTTTGAGATCCATGACATCAGAAGGAACTCACATTACTTATTATATTCTGCTATACTTTCAGACAGAAGCTTAGCATAACTGTCATCAGAGTCTTCAACAAGCAATTGATGAAACAGATGCAGAGACCCACAGCCAAATATTATGTGGATCTTAGGAATCCTACAGAAGAGGGGGATAGAATATGGTTTCACAGGGACTGAACATCCAACCAGCGGACATGCATGGGACTGATTTAGGATCCCTGCACATATGTTACAGAAGCGTAGCTTGGTCTTCATGTGTCTCCTAACAGTGGGAGCAAGGTCTGTCTCTAACTCTTGTTTCCTGTCTTTGGAACCCTTTGCTCCTATTAGACTGAGTCCTCTAGCCTCCGTAGGAGAGACTGTGCCTAGTGTTCCTGAAACTTGATAGAGGGAGGCCTTCCCTTTTCTGAAAAGAAATGGAGGAGGAATGGAGGAGGAGAGGGAGAAGGGTGAGCCACTTCATGGAGAAGAGGGAGGGGAAACTGTGATCCAGGTATAAAATTAATCAATTAATTAATACAAAAAAGGAAAGATGAGATTTATGACTTTTAATTTTTGAAAACACATCATCTGTCTGACTTGCCCTTTTTTCCCCTTAGTTTCTAATGATTTTCTATTTAAAATGGTAATTTTCTCTCACAAGATGACTTGCTTGACTAGAACCTTGTGACCTTGATGAAAGACCGTGATGACCTTAAAGGGAAAAAATTGCTTGTTTTTATTACCTCACTGCTTGGCAATTCATCTTTGTAGCTCAAGTATCGATTATCAGTATTCCAACATCTACACATTTGTAGATAACCAGCTATTGATAAATAAAAGGCTCATTAGATGTAGATACGACAGTCCTTTTCTTCCAAAATAAATGTTCTGAGGGTGGATTTTTATAACTTATTTGTACAGAAAATGTGAGATGGAACCATCTATATAGTGAGGTCCTATGATTCCTTACAAAAATGCCCATTAATGTCTGTGTGCTTTCTTTTTCCTTTTGTTTTATTTTTACGTTGTAGAGCTTTTGTTTCATCTCCTTCATTCATGAGCCCTCCTTGGTACACTCTACAAAATAAGACAATTTATAGAATCTTAAGAGACCAAGATTTGTGAAAATTTTGCTTGAAAAAAATCACTTAAAAGCAATAGAGCAAACTTTAAGGTAAATTCTGATTAATTATTTTAACTAACACAATGTATTTTAATCATATCATTTCTCCTTCCCCCACCCCTCCAAGATTCTTTAAAAATAGGAACTAAAATGTTTAAGTTCACAACTTTACACCTTAACTTGATATCGTGGGGAAGTTGAAATTTTGGGATTCTTCAGTTTTTTCCCAGCTAACTGTTCTCCCTTAAAGAGCCTTTGCATTCATTTCTCAATTCTTGTGCCTCTGACAAAAGGATGCAGAATGCTGAATAGAATAAAGGTGGCTCATCAAAACACTGAAATGACAGGCAGAGGTTTGTTTTTCCACTTTTATATGTACTACAGAACCCAAGACTAGTGTGCTCCTGCAGGAAAAACTCTACTAGTACATTGGGTAGCATGATGAACTTCCTGTGAAGAGATCACATGTCCTAGATATTCGCTGTAAAAACCATAAGAATCTAAGAACCCAAAACAGTAGCAAAGAACAAAGGGTGTGCTTAAAACCCCCTCTGTATGCAAACAAAGCATGCTACCACTGGAAACATAACTGTTGGTGGCCTACCATATCAATGTTGACTGCACTCTTGCCTCTAGAACAACATTGACCCCATTCTTGTCTCTAGAATAATACCGAGCTCTTTCTTTTATGGTGCAAAAGCGACTCTTGATTCAAAAGTCCTAGGATTAACCAGAAGGATTTGATCGGCCAAACAAAGGTTACTCAACAGAAAACCAGTAGTTTAAACTGTGTGGGTGGGGCTTGTGTTGTACATGATGTGTTGAGGAAGGGAGTGTGCCATAACATATACATACAGGTCAGAGGAGAACTTTGTGGAATCAGTCCTCTTTCTATCTTTATGGGGGTTCCAGGAATAGAGCTCAGGTCACCATGCTTGGACATAGGAAGGTCTTTTACCCACTGAGCAATGGTGCTGGCTACTACTGGCAACTTATAAGAAAAAAAATCTGGGCTTTTCTGCCTGTACCTGGAGCTGACCCCATCCCACAGCTTTCTGTACCCAAATCCCATGGAGGAGAGAGCTGGACTCTCAGAAGTGTGGACAATCCTGAGAGCTCAGGGGAGACCGCCACTTCTGCTCACATTCCTGGCCCAGGAGGAACCTGCCTAGAGCCCTCTGGACACAGCAACCTAGGAGCAGTCAGGGACAGGATCCTTCTGGTCTCTGCCTGCACCCAAAGCTGAAAAGCAGTCCCCAGGAGCACTGACATATCTGAGAGCAGAGGTAAGACCACCACTTCTTCTTCAAGGGACCCGCCTGGAGCCCTCAGGGCACAGGAACCCAGGAGCAGTCTGGGACAGGACTCTTCCAGTTTCCACTGACCCAGTCCAACAGCTCTCTGCACACAGATCCCTCTGGGAAAAAGTTGGTCACTAGGAGTGCCAACACACAGGTTTGCAGGAGGGTCAAGCCACTGTCAGAGACACCAAGGCTGGCTAACACCAAAGACCACCAAATGGTGAGAGGCAAGTGCAAGAACCTAAGCAACAGAAACCAAGACTACTTGGCATCATCAGAGCCCAGTTCTCCCACCAAAACAAATACTAGTTATCCAAACACACCGGAAAAGCAAGATCTAGATTTAAAGTCACATTTTATGATGATAGTGGAGGACTTTAAGAAGAACATAAATAACTCCCTTAAAGAAATACAGGACAACACATGTAAAAAAGTAGAAGCCCTTAAAGAGGAAACATAAAAATTCCTTAAAGAATTACAGGAAAACACAACCAAACAGGTGAAGGGATTGAACAAAACCATCCAGGATCTAAATATGGAAATAGAAACAATAAAGAAATCATAAAGGGAGACAACCCTGGAGTTAGAAAACCTAGGAAAGAGATCGGGAGTCATAGACACAAGCATCACCAAAAGAATACAAGAAATAGAAGAGAGGATCTCAGGGGCAGAAGATACCATAGGACTTGCAATCCCATAATAACAATACCAACCAACCAGAGCTCCCAGTGACTAAACCACTACCCAAAGAGTACATATGGACAGACCCATGGCTCCAGCTGCATATGTAGCACAGGATGGCCTTGTCAGGCACCAATGGGAGGAGAAGCCCTTGGTCCTGCCAAGGCTAGAACCCCAAGTATAGGAGAATGTCAGGGTGGGCACGTGGGAAGGGGTGGGTGGTTGAGAGGCGAACACCCTCATAGAAGCTGAGGTTGGTGATACGGGGTTTATGAATGGAAAACCTGGAAAGGGGACAACATTTGAAATGTAAATTAAAACATATCCAATTAAAAAAAGAAAAGAAAAAATATCTATATGTGCATTTATACCATTAATATAATAACTTCATATGCCTATGCTTCCTTTTTAAGACATTGATTGGTTTTGGTTGGGTTTTGGGGGTGTTTGTTTGATTTTTGTTTTTGTTTTTGCTTTTGAGACAGTGTTTCTTTGTGGAGCCCTGGCTCTTGTGGCTAGCTTTGTAAACCATCTCAAACTCACAAATACCTGCCTGTCTCTGCCTCCTGAGTGCTGGGATTAAAGCCATGAGCCGCTACCACCCTACGAAGAAATGGATTTTTACTAGGAGGACAGTTCACATTTTTCTGTCATATACTTACCAGTATTGGTTCCTCAGCCTGGATAAGGACTTTTATTATTCAGAGTCACAGGTCATAACCTCTGGAAGGAATCTGAGCAGCAGGCCCAGAGATCACAGTCTCTGTCAGCAAAATCCATACAAGGTTTGGAGTGGCATATGCAAAGGGTTCTCCTTGAAGCATCCTAATGTCAACTTTAGGCTTTCTGGTGAAGAAAAATTAGTTATACATAAAATATGGTCATTGTGCTAAAGCGTACACATACACAAAGGATTTCGAATATCAACTGTTGGTGTGACGATTCAGCTTAGTGGTACCGTGATTGTGTAGCATACACAACATTCTAGGTTTGAGCTCTAATCCCTCAAAGGAAACTCAAGAGTTAGAATAGTTCAAATCTTTTTGTCGTTTCTTGGCTGCAAATGCCTTCCTTCATGACCACCTTTTGAGAGAGGAGATGTTAAACTCAGGGCTTTGCACACAACTCCCAAGGAAACTATCACTTCAGTCTAGATGACCTTTTACTTTTTAAGTTCTTTTATTTTAACTTATGTATGTGTGTGAGACTACGTGAATTTGTGCTCACCAGCTGCGTGCATAATCCCCTGAACCTAGAGTTGAGGTGATTTCAGGCCACCATGTGAATGCTGGGAACCAAACCTGGGCCATCTGCAAAACTAGTAAGTCCTCTGAAGCACTGAGCCGTCTCTTCTGCTCTCTTTTAACTCATTTCAAAAGACAAATAGCACCGTAACCCTAGCTGTATTCATTCACATCCAATGTTAAGGAAAACAGCTGTCTCCAGGGTACAGATGTCTCTACTGTAAAGTATTCTATCCTTAATCCCAAGTTTGAATAAATAAATACCAAGAAAAATTGCTAGCATGTTCTTGTCTTCTTCACTCTTCTATGGATTTAACCTGAGGCCTTGGGCATGCTGGCAGATCCCTAACCTTTTGCTTGGTGAAACTTTCTGTTATTTTTTTCTTCCTTCCATCCTTCCTTCCTTTCTTCCTTTCTTACTTCTTCTATTTCTTCTTCTAATTCTTCTACTACTTCTATTTCTTCTTCTTCTTCTTCTTCTTCTTCTTCTTCTTCTTCTTCTTCTTCTTCTTTTCTCTCTCTCTCTCTCTCTCTCTCTCTCTCTCTCTCTCTCTCTCTCTCTCTCTCTCTTCTCTCCTCTCTTCTTTGCTTAATAAACTAGACTTTACCCATGAGTTGGAGTTCGAAGTGACTTCATGGTGAATAGCAGTGTAGAGGTCAGAATAAAGACATGGCATTCAGGTGGAGATTGCAGGCAGAGCTGAGTCTCCAGAGAAGACGGGGTTTCTTGTGATCAGCCGCACTGCAGTGGGAAGGAGGCAGAGCCACAATCTCCAAAGGTTTAGAATTTCTTTAGTCTTTTAGTAGTGGTGCAGTGGCAGAGAAAATTGTTCAGCAGGTTTCCTTCCAGAACTAGTTTAGTGATCACAACAGCTGATTAAGGGATAAAGAAGCCAACGCTGTTGGTGAGACTTACACTAAACTCGTAAGGAGGGAAACCTAGGACGAAAGCCCTAGGCAACCTGTTAAGCTGAAAGCAACAGAAAGGAGCCAGAGTTTACAGAGACAGGGTGTCCACACAAGGCAGGGTGCACACAGGAAGGTTTGATTAGATGTCAGCTGTTGATCTCTCAGTTGCAGAACTGATACTACAACTGCACTCACATTGTCACAGGACCCTGTGAGACGGATCCTCCAGCACCATCCCTGAGCAACGTGGGAAAGCAGGGATGCCTAGCTATTTGGTGTGGCCTCCTTTGCTCTCTAAGACCAGCAGCTGATTGTCAATCAACTCTAAAAGCGGCTTTCCCCAATGCTGGGTCACTGACAGCCTTGAAAGTACATACGTTATAGAAACGAGCATGTCCAAACCTTCAACCAGCTTTAAACCAAAGGTTTAGCCTCTAAGGGCATAAAGTTAACTGGAAGTCGGCTTTGCACAATCATAAAAGACTGAATTAAAAAGTGAGAAACATGAACATAGCATTTGCCGGAAAAAGAATGTATAATCTCTATCCCCCACAGTTCAGATCCAAAAACAGAAAGAGCTGACCCCTGCCAGCCCCCATCTTTAAGAAGAGTTTCCGTATATCATTTTGAATGCATTGCAGGATTTATCTTCAAAGAACATCGTCAGATACTCCATGGGAAGGAGTTCTAAATTTAGTCAGGATTTTCCTCTTATAGTTTATTGGTGACTGAAACACTAGTAAAAGGCATGAGGAAAATACAAGCTTGCTTTGAAGCAAGTATATTTATTTTAAAAGAAAAAGCAGCTAGGAATTTAGTACCATAAGGTTCCGAGTGTTGGAATTGTGTAAATGAGCAGTTTTCAGTGAAGCTGCAGAGAAACTGATGGGGGAGCATCGAATCGCTTTTAATGCCATCTACTTGTCCCACTGAAAAGTGATGATGATAAATGTTTGGAAGAAAGAGAGGAGAGGAAAGAGAAGGGGGGAAGAAGATGGAGGAAGAGAAGAATTAGGGAGGCAAGAAATGGGAGAAGGAAGGAAAGAAGAGGGAGAGAGGGAGGGGGAAGGAAAGAGTACAGTTCACCAAGGATCTATTTAGACTTTCTCTCTGCAACAGTGCTTTGCCATAGCATTAAGGGGCACTAGAGCATTCCACCAAGGCTCAATCAGGAGTTACTCAGACTGCCACCCAAGTCTGTTCAATTAACTTAACATTTTTTTCATTGCACCAACACTATTAGAAGGGATTCATTTTATGGACTGTGAGATGGTAAAAGGAATTATTATGTTGCCCACATCAGTAATGTAGACTGAGAAACTGCAGCACTTAAGTGCCTTCCACACGCAGTTCACAAATTGAAGAACAAACCCTGTCCTCCTCCAGCACCTTGACAACCCTTAGGCTTTCAACACAGCAAGAATGTACACAGAAGCAAAATCAGCCCTGGCAAGAAGGGTTGCAGGAAGTCTGGAAGATTACAATGCAGAGGGGAATCTTCAGAGGCAGACCCCTGGACATAAGTCTTGAACATGGCTTCAGCACCAAAGATATCAAGGCAGCTGCTTTCAGGGACCAGAAGACTCTCAGGTGTGGGTGGGTGTGCTTTTTTCTTCCTAAGTAAGTATACACACACCCCTGACACACACATTTGTGCACATACATGTACACACAGACACATCTGGTGCCCTTTTTCCCAATATATACAGACAGAGGATTAAAAAATCAACCCAGAGAGAACAGAGAAGCATATATGTGTACACACACACACACACACACACACACACACACACACACTTAAAAGAAAACAAAAGCTAGCTAAGAACTGTGGAGTTGGAAAATGGTGTAGATTTTACAGGATAAAGGCTGTTGTATGGAAGCGGGTTTTGTTTGGTTTGCCTTTTTCCTTAACTCACTTAATAAATATTGACTGATGTTTAATGAACATAGACTTGTCTGTCACTATAATTGCAAACATAGTTCACTCTCACACAACAATGTGACATTCTAGAATAGAATTCTACTTCATTAGACTTACTGTGTTCTTACAGTCAAAGTTGGTTTCAGTGGTTGGGGTAATGGCTCAGTCCTCTACGGGCAAAACACTTGTCATTCAAGATGAGAACTTAATGTTACATCCGTAAAACCTACCTCAAAGGCAGACAAAACAGCCCAGCACTGATAAAGCCGACAGGAGTATCCCTGAGTATTGCTGGACAGCTACTCTAGCTGAATCCCTGAGTATCTCATTCAGTAAGAAACCTTGTCTCAAAATACCAGGTTAGAGAAGAACTAGAGAAATCAGGTTAGAGAGCAACTGAAGGTGGCATCCAGTATCTATCTCTACCCTTCACATGTGTGTGCAGACAAATACATCCTCCCCTCACAAATACGCATACATACATATGCACATTCAAAGTTTATCCATAGAGTCCCCTTCTTGGCCAAGTGAACCTCTAAATAGTACTGAATAGGTCAACACTATTGGCTGCTAATTAGTTTCCAAGGGACCTGCTAATGATGAAAGAGAAGGTCCAGTCCCATGAATGAAGTTAGAATGGGAACTGGATAGTGTAAAGCTGCATTGTGATGTAAGCCTTTACAGAAGCACACCACACGAATAGTGCCAGAAGCACAATGGTAAATTCTGTAGGCAAGCACATCGAGTCACTCATGTCAGACATGCTGGAGCTACTTAGATGATGGGGAAGAATACTGGGGATTCCACACTAGGGAAGAGAACAATTATGCACTGGAGCAGAAGGAGCCCATATACAATATATACTCAAGATGCACACACGAAGGAGGGCATACCACAAGGGACATAGAAGGAACTATAGGACTATAGTGAAGTATTAGTACTTTATCACTAGACAAGAATATCATTTCCCATGTTGATACATAGCAGATACCAGAAGGAACATTTTCTTTCTATTCCTTCAACATAAAATGCACCCGACATTGATCCAAAATGGACAACGGGGAAAGGTAAACTCTCATTTGCTGACTAAGAAGCAATATTACTATAGATATGAAAACAGATTAGTGAATTTGCTTTATATCGGTAATCAACAAAGTATAAGAATAACTAGTCTAGGAGCCATGTTCTTGTTCGTGTGATTCAGAAGAAGGAATGTATATAATACACACCTTCAGCCTTTATCTGTTCTTACTATCAATAGTTATTACGTAAAACACTCAACTTAGAAGTCTCAAAAGGTCTTTCATGTAGCAAACCAAACTAACAACCTAATATGATATTGCATATCAGTCTCCTGATTGGGACTGCATTGGCTTTGTTTTTGTCAATCTAACACAAGCTAGAGTGATATGGAAAGAGGGAACCTCAATTGAGAAAATGCTTCCATAAGATTGGCCCATCCATAGGCAAATCCATTGAGCGTTTTCTTGATTAGTGATGGATATGGGAGGACCTAGCCCATTGTGGGCTGTGTTAGCCCTGAGCAGATGGTCCTGGGTTATATAAGAAAATGTGTTGAGCAAACCTCAGAGACCAAGCCAATAAACAATGTCTTTCCATGACTCCTGATTCACTTCCTGTCACCAGGTTATTGTTCTACTTGACCTGACAGCAGTAGAAACCCTAAGACACCTCCTAACCCAAAATGTTTCCACCAACTAGAGACCAAATGTTCAAATATATGACCTTATATGGGCCACTCACATTCAAACCACCATAAATGATCTTGACCACAGCAATAAAAATTGAACTAATTGAACACTAGTCTAACACAGACTCTTATTCTCCAAATTGGTTCAAGACTTCAAAATTCTGCAAATATGTCTAAGATGTTTAACTGTATCTTTCCTTTCTATGAATGCTCTTCCATGATAAATTTCTATAGAATTGTTCTGTGTTCTATGTTTCTATTTCATAATTACATCATTATATATACTAAAAATATTTACATTTAGGGAACACTAGCTTCTTTGAGTCATCCTGTTTTCTCATAAAAATACTGGCCTTTCCTGAACTCAACCGAGCCATGAAATACAGACTATAATTGAGGCATTTTAAAAATTGTTAGTAAACAGTACGTCTAACCTTATGTGACTATAATTTCTATGAGAAGCCCTAACTTAGTTGATAGAACCCTGACTGAATTGCACTCCTGCACAATAAATGCTTATTTTTCTTCCCCTTGCCCACAGAGGGGCTGATTACCTTGCAAAGCATTGCCGCAGCGGCTCAAAGTTCCCAGATGCATAACAAATCACATTCGCTTCTTGGCCGAAATAGCAGGAACTTTCTGATTAGAGATGGTATCTGATACACAGTGGGCAAATGATAAAGTGTAGGGATCATTTGCAAAATGAAGCGGCAGGGGGGTAAGAAACTGTGGTGATCGGGCAGCATTTTGGAGATAAGAATATCAGGTGCAATTAGCATTTCTACTATCAGGGTATCAGGAGGGAGCAGTCACCACAGTTCTGATGAGGAGAGAAGGGGGCGAGGGAAGCAAAAACTGCATGGAAAGTGTACTTTCGATTCCCAGTGGTTCCCTCTACTGGATAGACCAAGTACCAGTACTAAGAGCAAGAGAGAGAGATTTAGGAAGAACCTCTGATTAATCCAAAAGCACAGAAGAAGGGGGAGAAGGTAAAGTTAGTCCTGGAGAAAGAAAAGGAAGGTGTCCTATGTGACAGAAGAGCTTCAAATTAAGACATGGAGTCTTATCCCTACCCTGAATACACCAGCAACTAGTTGATTTTGCATTTCAACTTTTCAGCCTGATACCTGGTCTGATGAGGTGCTAATCCTCTTCCAGAGTTCATCCATTCGTTCTCATTCTTTGAAAACATTGTTCTATGAACGCAGCTAAGTGGTAAGGAAGATAGTCAGGGTACAGATACTTATACACATAAATCTGGACAGGGAGTTAGCTAGAGTGAAGGGAATCTGGCGCTAGAATGGTGTACCATGATTTGCTCTTTCAGACAAACTGTGAAATTCATTGTCCAAGCACAGTACCTCATATCTGGTCTGAAATCCTAGCACTAGGAAGGCTGAGAAAGGAGCATTAAAAGTTCGAAGACAGCAGGAACAACAGAGTCCAATGCCACACTAGACCTATGGAATAAGATTCTGCTTCCAACATCTCCCCAAAAGCTAATGATGAAAATCGTCATCATCAACATCGTCGTCACGCACACTATTCTTAGTAACTCGTCATGAACACTGTTTTCTGAAGAGTCTGAGTTTTAACAGAAGGGCCATTGATTTACTCATAAACAGTTTGAGCGTGTCACAAGCACAGTTGACGTATTGGATTCCTCGGAGCTCTCAGAGCTTTCGTTGAATCCTAAAAACAAATTCCTTAACTAGAATCGCTTTCACTTTTGTGGTTCTGTGCCCCCTCATTTACATGAGCCATAAGCTAATTTGTGACAGCCTTAACTACTTATATGCAGGCATGTTTTTGTGTTCTCCAATAGCCTAGTATGTAGTCTCACATCTCACAGCAGCTCATGAAATTATTTTGCCAATTCAATCAGCATCTTTAGCACAGATTATTTGGCTACAGTTATCTCTCATTTTCTAAAATGGCTATAATCTTAAAAATTATTTCAAGTATTTTGACAAGACAGCATTTTTCTGCATTGAAAGAGTCAACTCGTTCTCTGAGATGAAATCTAAAATTGATTTTGATGAAACTCTTTAGGCACACCAGCCCATGGCATCCTGAGTGTATATTCTAAATATTTCTCCAAAGGCAGTTTCCAGACATGTGGTCTGAACAGTGTTATCATCTACAAGATGCTTTTCCCGCTCACTCCTTCCTCTGAAATGTAACACATCAAGTAAAGAAGGCTGGAATAATAATATATAAGATTGTTTCATGTTTAACTAAGTTCCCGTGTCCATGGACCTATTTTTCTGGCTGAAAAACAATAGCTCTCTATGGAAGGGGTAGTATGCTAGGGAAGTTGTTCTCAACCTTCCTAATGCTGCTACCCTTTAATACAGTTCCTCAGGCTGTGGTGACCCCCGCCATATTTTATTTCCTATTTTATAATTGTAATTTTGCTACTGTTATGAACCATACCTGTGTTTTCTGATGGTCTTAGGTGACAGTTTGTGAAAGAGTCCTGTGACTCCTCCAAAGTGGTCACAACCCACAGGTTGAAATCTACTGTTCTAGAGTTTTCCATGAATTCCATCCATATCAAGTTAAATCCTAAAAAAAAAAAAAAAGAAAATTTAAATTATTACATACTATTGATATGTTGGTACTATCTCTCAGATTGTCTTTTCTACTTTTCTCCATACACCCCTCAAATAAATTAAAAAAAAATCAATGTTTGATTGATAAGTACAGCAGTACGTAGTACTAGAATGGATGTTGGGTCCCTGTTCTTCAGTGTCTCCATCTAGTCAAAGATGCAGCTCACTTAACGAAGCCTGCCAAGTATCCTTGTTGCCTGCAGGCCTGTGTTGAGTAAGGTTGTAAAGCTACACCAAGCCTCAGCAGGAAAACCAGCAGGATCGATTTGAAACATCTGCCAAGGGAGGTTTGCCTAAGGAAAGTGGGACGGTCCTGCTTGGGTCATTCACAATATGTGCAGGAGGCCAGAGAACACTGCTGCAGACTCTACCTACAGCATCTGGTATACAACTGACACATCTGTAAGTCCAAAGCCAGAGTCACACATCAGAAAAGTATCTTTGGATTTGGAAAAATCAAGATTTTACATTTAGGCAAATGAAAACAAGAAACCATGGTCTTAATTCTGATCCTTTTCAAGATGTGAGTGTCAAGCGCATCTGCAAAGTACACAAAGAGGCAAGTTTCATCAACACTGAAATTGAAAAGCTTCTAAACCACCGGTGAAACAAGACTTTTCTAAGGCAGTCTTTTGATTTTTGTGGGTTTTTTGTTTTGTTTTTTGTTTTTTTTATTTAATTTCTTCCTTTCCTCTTCGCTGGAATGAGTTAGGTGGATCAAGAAACCTTTCAATGGTTAGAAGACCAATAGTGAAACTGGAGAGATGGCTCAGTGGTTGAGAGCACTGACTGCTCTTCCAGAGGTTCTGAGTTCAATTCCCAGCAACCCCATGGTGGCTCACAACCATCTGTAATGGGGATCCGATGCCCTTTTCTGGTGTTTCTGAACACAGCTACAGTGTACTTATATACATAAAATAAATAATTTGTTTTTAAAAATGATGATGTTAAAAAGAAAAGAACAATAGAAGAGACTAATTCTCTTCTACTAAAACTCTTCAAATTATAACTTCAAATTTATAATCTGCAGATTATAAGGTACATTAGACTACTAACTAGACATTTTACACATGCACAATGAATATTTACAATCTTTAAATTAAAGAATATTTTGTTTTTCATTTTTTGTATTGGATATTTTTATTTACATTTCAAATGTTATCCCCTTTCCCTATCCCATCTCCTCTCCCCTTCTTCTTTGTGAAGAATATTTTCATGACACAACAAGATCCTTTTAACCATACATGCTCTGCAGGTAATAGCAGGCATTGGATTTGAAATCAATTAGGCAAGTTCGTTTAATATAACATTGCCAAAACAGTGCAAGCCAATCTTTTATTTTCTTCTGAAGTGAGGAGAACATCAACTCCGTATGCTTCACAAACCGGTTCAATTTAGATAAAGATACATCATTGCCAGAGTGAACTCAGTTTCCACATAGAGCATGTTCTCTGGTGGCAGAAATGAAGCTGACTCTTTGGTCTTCTCCTTTCCTCTACTTGCAAGTACTTTTCTGGACCTTTCAGCCCTTACTAGGATAATAAAGACTTCCTTAAGAAAGGAAGTCTGTGGCTCTCAGACAAAAGAGATGCCCTGGAGAAACAGCAAAAAAGTGGTCTTCAGTGGTACTCATTCATTTTGTTTCTTATGAAAGCATTGACGTTGATGGTCTAAGGCATGTACAAAGAAATAGATTTATTTCTCAGATGCCAGCAGACACCTTTCTCTGCTAATAGCCCCCATTGGGAGTCAGAAGTTGTCTTTGGGAACCAGGGTACACATTAGTTGACAAGATCAGAATTTGTCTATATCACAGATGTTATTTTCTCATTTATTGTCCAAAACAGACTCCCCAGTAAAACATTTCACTTACATATATATATATATATATATATATATATATATATATATATATATATATCCTTAAGAATACCATGATAGCCAGTTTTGGGAGATCAAATACAAAGTAGGGAATAGTGACAACAGGATGCGTTTTATTGTAGTTGTGATCTTTGTCTTGGTTTTGTATTTAAGCATGTGATGACTACTCTCCTAGTAGCACCACTGGTAGATGACAGACAGGAAGTCAATTAAAAGTAACCACAAATAGATTCTTTGTTCTAATGGAGATTTAAACCTCTGGATTTGTCTATTTTTCTATTCATTTTCTTTCTATGATGCTTACCAATAGGTATTGCTTTTGTAATAATAAACTAGCAAAAAGAAATTCAATAAAGAAAACTTTAGTTATGGAAGCTTTGTATGATTCAGGCAGTGAGAACACAGAGAATGCACTGGGGAGTCTCAAAAAAGAAATAGCTCTAAGACTAGGGAGGATGAGGATCTTCAGAGAACAGTGTTCCGACAACCCTGAACTGTCCACATGCCCCACTGAAAAGACACTGCCCTCACTCTTTTGTATCTAAGGGACATGTGTCCCCACAGGTATCTAAATTCAGGGCTTGTCAAGCACCTTAAAAACCACTTTCATAGGCCCAGGAACATTCTCCTATATACATTCTGATTTTTAACATTTTACAATTACTTCTTGAGGTTATTTTTCTTAGTTTCAGTTATCAACTACACATTTCCTAATGGAATTTCTGTCAGCACCTTTCCATCCTTGCCTCTCCATCCTCATCCCAATACAAAGTCAAATTGGTTTATTTTCCTTAGACCATTATCAGTATCTAGAACTTCTATATTAGAACCATGTAAAACTCTGTTGCCCCCTGATGAATATAACACGCATAATTTCTTAACCACCTTAATGGACTTAACCCTCATGATATAATTATCTCTCAAAGGACACATTCCTTAATCCACTGTACTAGGGATGGGAGTTTCAAAATGGGAGTTTGAGAAAAGGGACATATTTAGCTGATAACATGAAGCTTCTCTGCTTTTGATGAGAGAAGGACTAAGATGAGGCTGTTATTACTAAGGCTATCTGGAGCGTTTCCATGAGCATAGATGAAGGTAACGGGCTAATTTACAAGAGCTGCAGTAACCCAAGACAACCATTCTTCTTTAGGTAGCTTTTAGATGACTTCCGAGCAGTCCCACTCTGTGCATCTCCATCTTGGTTCCTAAGCTCCCATAGACCATTGCTCAAAGCATGTCCTAGGCAGCAAACCATAAGCCTTTCCAGAACAATAAATAAGTAAGTAACAAAATACATATGACAGTCTAAATCTAGATTTTAAATGCAAACAGATTCTCTCCAGGAAACAGAGTCTTTGGGGAAAGTTTATAGCAATAAGAAAGCATAGCCGTTTGGCTCTTCACAGCTACGGCTTGAACATTTGAGTCTAGAATTTCAGGACATAAAATATGATAAAAGAGCTTTCAAGAACTAAAGGAAAATATTTTCCAAAAATTGCTTACATGTAGGTATATGAAGTTAATTATATTTTATATAACACACATACACACATATTTTATTGTTTCTGGTTCTGTTTCTATTGAGAATTCAAACTAACACACTCCTCACAGCAAAATAAAAATAAAAATCTACTGTAATTTTTAGGAAGCATTTTCTACACTTCTTTTACAACTTGGGTTAAAATAATTTCTGGGCAAATTGTTTCTGTGCTCAGACCAAAGCAAGGTCATTTTTTCCCATACTGCTCTAAAGAGCTGGCAGGAAAATTTAACATTTCAATGGGGATTCATGTTTTAAAGCCACAGATTGAAAAACGAAAGTGTGTTTATGAAAAGGTTTGGAGATAAAGAAAAAGAAGGGGAAAGAAAAGCCATTATAAGAATTGTTGTGAGTAGTCCAAGTCACCCACTTTTAAAGCTTCTTACAAAGAGAAATGAGCTCTGTTCCCATACTGATCCTGTAACAAAATTCCAATATACAAGAAAAAAACAGCAATGCTAAATAAATACCATTGTGGGTGATATTTGATAAATGTGTGTTTCATGGCAATTTCACATTGTAAAAATGAGTCTGAAATGCAGACGAAATGGGATTAATAGCCCAGTTTGAAATGTGGCATCTTGTAAAGAGGCTGACGACCATCAAAAGTGTGACTGTAACTCTGAATGAGCCACTCTCCATAGAAAACACTCATAGTTCATTATTAACTATGATTACTTAATAGCACTGGTTTCTTTTCTTGCTTTTGTCTCTTGATGTCATTAATATCTTGTTACCAAACATTATATATGGTAAGAACTACTTAGGAATCTCATGTGGGAGCAATTCTATAATGTCAAGTGTAACTGTAAAACATTTATGAGCCCACACTTTCTCAAAGGTACCTAGATAATAAACTAAGTAATCTTACTAGACTGGTTTAAATTACTGCTCTGTAGTTCACAGTTCTTAGGAGACTAGTTGTTTGTTTGTTTGTTGTTTGTTTGTTTGAATCTGTGAAAATATATCGCAGGATGATAGTAAAAACTGGGTATTATGCAACAGTGGACATGCCTGGCATGTGCTATGAGCTTGGTAAGCATTGCCCATGGTTATAATGACCTTCTCACCAAAAGGCTCCATCAGTGATCATAACTGCAGGACCCTTCAGCTTGTTTAATGTTGGAGACATCATTCTAGCCTGTCCTGGACATTAGGTCTACATTTAATGATATGAATGCCCAATCTACTGTGCTAGTGTCAAACAAATGTTTGCTCTTACTGGTTAGTACAATCTATGTTCTCTCTTCATCTGTATTCTAACAACCACTGGCTTCCTACTGAGTGTCAGACACTCTCATGTTTTTCTCTTCTGTTACCAGAAGGTCCTAAGACATTCAATCGAAACTCCTACATCTTCAATATTTTCCAGTCAATCGTTCTGTGTTTGCACTCACATGAATGCTGCTGTCTCTTCCATGAAGCCATCTCCTTTTACTTCTATGCTCCATACTCTCTTATATTCTTGCAAGATGATTTCCTCTCAATTTGTATGCTACCCTTCTTTGTTAAGACTCAGTATTGTCGTGGATCAAAAGTTTTTTTTGGAGAAAGAAATTTTGTTTCACACATCTTTTATTCTTCTCTATTATGTCATGATAATTTGTGCAGGGTGCTCAAATACTGTTTGAACTGGGTAGCAAACTCCAGTAGTAAGACAATATTGTAATATATTCTATACCAGAACTGATATTGCTTGCATCATCCTCTTGGACTTGATGATTCAACTTTACTTGATATCCAGCTGGTTAGTTCTCAACAACATTGACCGTCTGTAGATTTTTGAATGTGATAATAGGCAAGGAAGTTACCAGTATGTAGAACTTGTTTGTTGAATCCTCACGTTCATTATGTTTTCTGGATAAATGTTAATCAGATGTGATATGGGACATTGCTTCTTCCTTTGGCCCAGGTGGCTTTATTGAGCCTGGTATTAATGTGTACATCTGGAGTCCTCATCTCCTTCATGGCGAATGTCCAGATTTCTTTGAGTGCCCGAGGGGCATGCTTCTTAAATCCTACTCCATGGATGCACTTGTGAATTTTGATGGTGTATTCTTGGGTCGCCACCTCCTTGATATCAGATCAGGCCTTCTTGCCACCCTGCTCCATTCTGCTGGGTCCAAGTTGGAAAGGCTACATTGATTCTAAGTGTTCAGTGAGAATAAAAACTCTCTCTAAGCAGAGCGTCTCCTTACCTAGAGGGCTGGTAACTGTTCTTGAAATATTTTATTTAGTTCCAGATGATTTTTATATTTTTTCTCCTTAACAAAATTAATTTATATTAAATCATATGCTTTAAAACCCAAATGTTTACAGTGTTATCTCTATACCTGGACCATGTTAAATCATATTTAGTTCTTATTTTCTTTAAGTTTGATATCTGCCCATTGCTACTGTCATAGAGTAAAATTAATTGATTTTTATCATTGGGAGAATTGAGCAAGAGTGATAGGGGAAAGAACTTGAATACTACATCTTTACATGAGTCTTCTTCAGACAGGGAATTCACTATAATTAGCATCCTCAATTGTGGAAATTCAGATTCTAGTAGGTCTAAAGTATTACACAGCCTGAGTCATCTAGCTCATAGTCTATTATCTGTTCAAGACTAACATTTACCAAAACACCAGTGACCATATTCATAGTGGTTCCTCCAAATTCTCTTTAGGTAAGCAAAATATATCCATTTCAAAGGGTATATGAATAAAACGATGATTGCCCAAGAATTCTCCTCCTTTGTTCTTTCCCGACTCCTCATTGCTTCTGAATTATTTGAAAGTCCATCTCACCTCGGGATAGGACCTTTTCAATAAACTCACTTACATGAGCTAAACTTCAGCTTACAAAGAAATAGGAATGAGACTCGGGAGAAACCCTTAAAGGAAAACAGTCTACATACAAAGAATTTACTAGACTTGCTTTATTTTCACTAGACATCTATTTTATAATTAGCATCGTCTTAGACAGTGTTCTATTGCTGTAAAGCGACACCATGATTGCAACAGCTCTTATAAAAGAAAGCATTCAATTGGGCTGGTTTCCAGTTCAGAGGTTTAGACCATCATGGCAGAGAGCATGGCAGTGTGCAGGCTGGAAGAGGACCTGAGGCTGGATCCACAGTCAGCAGGAAGAGAGAGACACTGAGCTTGACTTGGGCTTTTGAAACTCCTAAGCCCACCCCAACTGACATATTTTCTCCAACAAAGCCACACCTCCTAATCCTTCTCAAGTAGCACTTCCTGATTACTAAGCTTTCAAATAGTGAGCCTGTACAGCCATATTTATTCAAACCATCAAGCCATCTACATGTAACGATCTGCATTTTCCCAAACAGCCGATTAAGTAAAAATAATAAACTAACTGAAGAAGAAAATAAGTACATAGGGAAACACTTAAGTGTACAGTGGAGAGGTAGGTATAAGAAAATATCTTGGCTATTATTCACTTGGTCTATAAAAAATGATCAATCTGTGAAAGAATGTTCTAGAGCAATGGTTCTCAGCCTGTTGCAACCCATTGAGTGTTGAAGGACTGTTTTATAGGGGTCACTAAGGACAATTAGAAAATACAGGTATTTACATTATAACTCATAACACTAGCAAAATTATAGTTATGAAATAGCAATGAAAATAAATTTATGGTTGGGTGTCACCACAGTCTGAGGAATTGTATTAAAGGGTCACAGCATAGGAAGGCTGAGAACCATGACTCTATAGGCTACTCTACATGTTACCTGGAGAAAGCTCAGAAAAGAGAGGTAAACCCTAAAAATAGATTCAGAGGACAGTAAATATTCTTTTGAAAACACTCCTTTCCATAAACACACCTTTGCTTCTGAGACTGACGTGATACACTTCCACAGAGCTATGTATCTTATTTCAAGTGTTAAATAAAGCTTTAATTCCACAAGAAAATTATAGGACACTGTCTAATTTAACCAAAAATTCCTCATGTTAGTTCTAATATTTTGTGTGTACCTTTCCTTTTTATGCATTGGAGTATGAAATCCTTAATAATAGGAAACATTCCTTGTAGTTAGGAAATATGTCTGAGATTGAGGACTGCATTTACAGGTAGTGATTGACTCCTGTGACATTTATAAAAATCCAGACACACACACACACACACACACACACACACACACACACTTACTGAATGGTGCTCCTCACAATGATTACTTCCTATAAGGTGATTTAAGAGACTGAGAACAAAATTCAGTGGGAAAGATACTCACAGGTATGAGCCCATGTCATGCCATTTAGAACACAGAAGGCAACTAGGCCATATATGTGTAAGTCAATGCTTTAATTAATAAACACTAAAGTGAATGTAAGCAACAGCTGTAGCTTTTCATGATATCATTTCTAGAATGATTTTAAACATTAGGACATAGAAAGGGATATCATTCTAAGTTCAATCCATTTCTTTCCTGCAGGATTATTTATTCAATAAATATTTATTGAACACTTGTACATGTGCCAGTGAGTCAAAACAATTTGATGAGTTCTGCCTATAAGCTGCTTAAAGTCCAAGGACTAGTATATGTTACTGCTGGGTAACACTGAAAAGATTGTTCAGAAAACCTTTAGAATTGTTTTAATAAAAGACTGTCATATCAGAGCAGAGTAAGTCGAGCCTTTAGATACAAATGCCTTATCTGGAAAATGCTAGTATGATTCACCCAGAAGCTATATATAAATTTCATCTTCTGAAAGGTCTGCCAATAACCCAAGCGTCATGCAAATTCAGGATGTTCATGGCCTTAATTTTCAAGCAGGCAAAATAGCACTTTGTTTGCAGTGCACTTGTTTCAAAAGTTAATAAAAATCACCAACTTTCTGGCCATGAAGGTTGGCCTGTGATGATCTGTCTCTCTAATGCTGACAGGAGCCATCCAAACATTAGCATCATTCCCTCTAAACATGAATTAATATTCGATTCAGGATTCTCAAAGCTCTTCATCACCATCACTCAGCGACTTATCAGACATTACTTTTAATCTATCTTTCTGAGCACACTGTCTGATCTACACCTTCTGGAATTAATATGTTCATGATGCTGATGTTAGTATTTGTATACAAGAGATTTATATTGTGAGGTATGAAATATGACTTTCGATTGTTAAATCTAGTTAGCCATTTATCTGAATGGCCAGTATCCTCCCCCAAATGCCCTTAATCCCCACCCTTGGATCTTTAAAGAAGCAACTTTGAAAGTGTCACTGGGTAGCATTTCTTTTGCACATACACATTTTCATTATTATTGGATTCATGAGAATTGCACCTAAATTTTGTTAGTTTACATTTCCTTCCAATGTTTAATAATATTTACAAATAAAATTCCAAAGATTGCCTCACTGGCAATTCTGGGAAACATTTAAAGAAGAATCAACACTTTATCAGACTCTTCACACAGAAAAGAAAGGCTACCTCCCAAGTCTGTGATGCTGTCAGAATTAGACTGATGTCAAAGCTTCACAAATGTATCACACACAAGAAAGAAAACTACATAGGAGTGTTCCCAGGGCTGAAAATGCCAGGGATCCACCAGAAAAGAATATATGAAACCCATGCCCAAATGGGAATGATCCCAGGAATAGAGGTAGCTTGATGTGCAACAATTGATTAATCTACCCCATCGCACTGATGTAACAAAGGGGAATATGGGTTTGTCTCAACCGGTAAGGGGGGAAAAGCACTTAAACAAAAGCAAAGTTTTCTCATAATTGTAAAAACAGAATGAGATAGGAAACAGCGGGGAAGTTACAAAGGACATGTATGAAAATCCCACAGCCAACACCACAATCCATGGTAAAAGACTAAAACCTTGGCTCCCAAAAGACGAGCAGCAGGAGAAGGGTGCTGCTTCCGGCACGCCTCCTGTTCTGCATTGCCCTGAAAGCTCTGAGCAGGGCAATCAGTGAGGCAAGGATTACCAGGCATGCAAATCACAGAAGACAAGTGCAAGCCATCACTGCTTGCATATGACATGAATATGAATATGTCAAAAACCTTAAAGAGGCCACACAAAAAGGCTGTGAGCTGTGACAGCAAGCTTAGAAAGGTCGCGGTGCTCAAGAACAAAAGAGAAGCCCACTGTATGGAAATAAACTAGCAGTTGATGAACAAAACATGTAAGAAGTAACACCATTTGAGAGAGCATTAAACGTGGTAAAATAGTGAGAGATAAGTTTAAGCAAGCAGGGATACACTCCGCTTTAAAATAAAGGAGATTAGCAAAAGAAATTAAAGGCAGAAAGAAATGGAGATGTGATATGTGTTCATGGATTGGAAGATATAATGTCAAGATGGTGATGATTTCTAAGAGATCTATACATTCAACTGTTAAATTCCTAATGGTTTTTTTGGGCAGAAATAGAAAAGCTGATTGTGAAGTTTCTAGAGACCATGAATAATCAAAGCAATGTTATAAAAACAAGGCAACATGATTGGATTCACATTCTCTGATTGCAAAGTATTCAGATTTGTAGTACTCAGCCCAGTATCGTCCTGGCATAAAGATGGGAACATAGAGCAATATAATAAAATAAAGAGCCAACAGATGAACCCTTGGATATACATTGGAATGGTTCTAACAAGAACAGTGAAGCCCATCATTGGGAAGGAATAACTCTTCAGAAATGACACTGAGACAACAGGACACACATCTACAAATGAACAACACTAAAGCTTTCCTTTATAACACACATAGAAACTAAGTCATGGTGGGTCAGAGCACCCATAACCTAAGCATAAAGGTTAAAAATCTAAACTACTTTGTAGAGAATATAGGAATAAATATTGATTACCTTAGATTTGACCATAAAGTTTTAAAAAATGGCATCAGAGATAAGGGTAACAAGATAGGGGAGAAGAGAAAGGAAAAAAAGGTAGGAATAAGAGAAAGTTCCTGCAAATTATGTATTTGATGAGGTCTAACATCCACTACAAATATGATTTTCCAGAAAAACTTACAACTTAACAATAAAAAAATCCAACTTAAGGAAAAGAACTGGGTTGGACTTTTTCCCCCAAAATATAAAAGGGGGAAAACCAGAAGAAAAAAATCCCAAATCATTTGGTAGTGGGAAAATGTAAATAAAAAATCCACAGTGACAGCATGTCTTGCCTACAGCATAGATATGGCAATAACTAAGAGCTAAGCCTGATGGTGTTCCCTGTAAGGAGGCTGAGGAAGAGAGACCACATTCTGGGAATTCCAAGCCACTCTGCTATTTATAGCAAGATTCTATATCAAAAAAACAAAAAAACAAAAAAAAACCAACAACATAAAACATAAAGCATACAACAAAACCAAAAAACATACTTTAACCTTGAAACAACAAATACAGGAGAAGCTGTTGAAAAATTGGAAAGTTATATGTCGTTTTTATGTTGTTTATACAAAGTGGCATAGCCAGAAAATATTGGGCTTTATCCCAAAAGTTAATATACAAGTCCAATGTTATCTGCAATCTCATTCCTGTGTTATACCTACCCCACCCCCCCAAAAAGAATTAGACACAAATTTCATAATTGCATTATAAAAATAACAACAACCAAAACCAGGGGGGAATGCCTTTACTGCACAAGTGGATAAATAGGATGTGTAAGATCTAGACAAGGAATTGTTTCATATTCTATGAAACAGAATGCAGTCCTAATATATGTAACATGGATGATCCTTGAAAACTTGATATTGAGTGGAAGGATCCAGACAGAAAAGGTAAGTTGCATGATCCCATCCACATGAACTTTTGAAACAAATAAATCCATAGTAAGAAAAAAAGCATAACAGGACAACCACAGAGTGGAGATGGTCCCAGCGAGAATGACTGTTTCCGTAGGTCTCCTTTGAGCTGATGGCACTGGAGGTGCCAGGACCTGGAGGTGGTTGCTGTCTAGCATAACAAAGGCATCAAACACTGGTAGGGTCTGGGTATTAAATCAGTTCATTTTACCCAATCATGGAGGGCAACAGCCTTTCACCTCAGCTGTTTGGGGAGGTGGAGGCAGAGGATGTGAGGTTTGAAGCCAGCCTGGCTACAATGTGAGTTCCAGGCTGTGTGAGCAACCTAGACGGACTGTTCCTTTTCGTTCTGTTTTGTTTAGCAGTCTTTTCAAAATTAAGTTAGATTCAATTATATGACCACGAAGTTTAAATTTCTGAAAGTATCTGGCAGCAGGAACAGAGGAGAGAAAGGACATGTTCTTCGTGGTTTGCTTTCTGTTCATTTTCCTCTTTTTATTTAACTGTTGAGTTGCAATAGGAAGTGAATGGAGCCAACTCAGAGCAGTCTCCTGGGTGTTCCATGAGATTTGGAACAAAACAAAATCTCCCCTGTCAGTACCTGATGTAGTCGTTCCCTACACGGGTCTAATTTTGCCTGTAAAGCCTCATTTTATGTGAATAACAGCATGGAACCCATTACTTCTTGACTCCCTTTACCCTACGCTGGAAATAGAAAAAGTATTACCAAAGCCAACTTTGGTGGATAACTTCATTTCCCTCTATTTTGGAAATGACCTCAACAGGAATGGTTTGCCTCAATGGAAACAACTTTGCATTGTTCAAGTTCGGTTCAGAAAACCCATTAACACAGGTATTAGTGTGTCCTGTGATCTGGCCAGGATTATTGCCCAAACTATGGAAATGTATACGAGTTTCTGAAAGGAAAATTACTGGCTTTGATATATACCTTTAAAATCACACTCCTCCTGAAGCTCCAGACATCACTTAGGCAAAGCTAGAATCAGATTTTAGGGCAAGGGGGCATTTATTCACACACAGACGCACACACACACACACACACACACACACACACACACACACACCCCACTTCCTAGTTCTTCAGAGAGTCTTTGAAACACTAAACTTGACAGATCTTAAAGTGGTGCCTTGTTTCAACATAAGACGGTGAGAACACCCAGACCACTCCAGTTTCCTTTCAAAAGACGGAATGCAGGGGAATTTTTTTCCCTCTTTAAACAAATGCTATGGTTTTAGTGCCAACTTTTCTCTTAAATGTACTATTAATGACTCCTGAAACCTAATTAGGCATTTTAAATCAGTTAACTATGCCGCCAGAACTTGCTCTCAAGTCTCATGCAGCCTAGGACAGCTCCCTCTTCTCTAGTAAGCTTGGAATCTGGAACCACACAGCTCTCACTTCCCTGCAGAACACTGCTTTCACGGTGCCTGGGTCATTGCGTTCTGAGAGGATTTCCTTAAAATGGGATGGGAGTGCGGATTTCATGAAGCTCGTGATGAATTCATTCTCCATTAGCTCAGCGTTTTCCCAGCTTCTAGTCTGCGCACTCAATGCTACACAGCACACTTAAGATACAATTAGAATTATCAGCAGGCAAATCTCCCAGCCTGCACAGACTGGTTCTCTGCTTTGTAGAGCACCACAAGACTGTAACACTAGCACTCAGGAGATTGGGGCGGAGGGGTCATAAGTTCTAGGCCAGTCTACACAGCACAGCAAAATCCTTTTGCTATTTGATTTTATTGTTGTTGTTGTTGTTGTCTGTTGGTTTGTTTTCAAAAACGCCAGACCCTGAAACAGAGTAAGGGAGAAAAGGAAGCAGGGTTAGAAGGTATCTTAGTCAGTGTTCTATTGCTGTAAAGAAACACCATAATGACAGCATTTAATTGGGGCTGACTTACATTTTCAGAGATTTAATCCATTATCATCATGGCAGGGAGTTTGGTAGCCTGCAGGCAGACATCATGGTGCTGGAGAAGCTGAGAGTTCTACATAAGGATTAGCACACAGAAGAAATAGAGAGAAACTGGGCTTGAGATTTTGAGACCCGCCAAAGCCCACTCCCAGTGACGCACTTCCTTCAACAAGGCCACACCTACTCCAACAACTCCATAGCGCCTAATGCCTCTCAGGCAGTGCCATTCCCTAACAACCAAGCATTCAAATATATGGACCTACAGAGGGCATTCCATTCCAAATCACCACCACAGACAGAGGCTGAGATCTAAAAGAAACAAGTAACTAATTCTGGAAATATGTTATGAACAATTATTTGATATTATTAATACTCCATTCACTTGAGATTGTAACATTAGTTTGATTTGTACACTATGACCCAAATGTCAACTACGATGAAACTCAGAAGTGCTGTGTGTACAGACTTAAACAACTAACATTCACCTGTATGTACACACCCCAAACTCATCTGTGACTCAGCCTCAGTAGACATGTTTTCTGTTTCAGCTTTCATTTTCAACATTCTAAGCATCAAAAATCTCATAAAGGGAAATTAAAAATTTTTTAAATATTATTTTAAATGAAGTTTCTGGAAATTTTACTTCTTCAAAGGTTGAAAAGTAAGATTGACAAATTAGAATTTTAGTAACGGCTAATTCACTTATTTTGGGCCTCCTGTCATATGATCTACACTGTATTAGCTGCTCTTGGGAACAGAAGTGAAATTGAAGTTGTGTTCTCTTCCATTGTAGTAAAAAAAACATCACCCTTAGAGCAGTGGTTCTCAACCTTCCTAATGCTGTGACCCTTTAATACAGTTCCTCATGTTGTGGTGACACCAAAACATAAAATTATTCTTGTTGCTACTTCATAACTGCAATTTTCCTACTGTTGGGAATCATAATGTGAATAGGTGATGTGCAGGATGGTCTTAGGCACCCTCTAAGAAAAGGTCATTTGGACCTGCGGATCCCGGACCGCAGCAGCTCTCTGCTCCCAAACCCCGTGGGAGAGAGACCTCACCGCCTGATCAAGTGGGCACTCCTGAGGCTGCAGAGCGGAGGAGACCACCAACACTGCCCACCCCTGCCCACATCCCTGGCCCAAGAGGAAACTGTATAAGGCCTCTGGGCTCCTGTGGGGGAGGGCCCAGGAGTGGCAGGACTCCTGCGCCTGAGACACTGCCGGAACCTGAAGGAAACAGACCGGATAAACAGTTCTCTGCACCCAAATCCCGTGGGAGGGAGAGCTGAACCTTCAGAGAGGCGAACACGCCTGGGAAACCAGAAGAGACTGCACTCTGTGCACATCCAGGCGCAAGAGGAAAACACCAAACGCCATCTGGAACCCTGGTGCACGGAGGCTCCTGGAAAGAGCGGCGCAGATCTTCCCGGTTGCTGCCACAGCGGAGAGGACTTAGGCAGTACCCCACGAGCAAACTTGAGCCTTGGAACTGCAGGTAGGACCAACTTTTCCCCTGCAAGAAACCTGCCTGGTGAACTCAGGACACAGGCCCACAGGAACAGCTGAAGACCTGTAGAGAGGAAAAACTACACGCCCGAAAGCAGAACACTCTGTCCCCATAACTGGCTGAAAGAAAACAGGAAAACAGGTCTACAGCACTCCTGACACACAGGTTATAGGACAGTCTACCCACTGTCAGAAATAGCAGAACAAAGTAACACTAGAGATAATCTGATGGCGAGAGGCAAGCACAGGAACCCAAGCAACAGAAACCAAGACTACATGGCATCATCGGAGCCCAATTCTCCCACCAAAGCAAACACGGAATATCCAAACACACCAGAAAAGCAAGACCTAGTTTCAAAATCATATTTGATCATGATGCTGGAGGACTTCAAGAAAGACATAAAGAACTCCCTTAGAGAACAAGTAGAAGCCTACAGAGAGGAATCGCAAAAATCCCTGAAAGAATTCCAGGAAAACACAATCAAACAGTTGAAGGAATTAAAAATGGAAATAGAAGCAATCAAGAAAGAACACATGGAAACAACCCTGGATATAGAAAACCAAAAGAAGAGACAAGGAGCTGTAGATACAAGCTTCACCAACAGAATACAACAGATGGAAGAGAGAATCTCAGGAGCAGAAGATTCCATAGAAATCATTGACTCAACTGTCAAAGATAATGTAAAGCGGAAAAAGCTACTGGTCCAAAACATAAAGGAAATCCAGGACTCAATGAGAAGATCAAACCTAAGGATAATAGGTATAGAAGAGAGTGAAGACTCCCAGCTCAAAGGACCAGTAAATATCTTCAACAAAATCATAGAAGAAAACTTCCCTAACCTAAAAAAAGAGATACCCATAGACATACAAGAAGCCTACAGAACTCCAAATATATTGGACCAGAAAAGAAACACCTCCCGTCACATAATTGTCAAAACACCAAACGCACAAAATAAAGAAAGAATATTAAAAGCAGTAAGGGAAAAAGGTCAAGTAACATATAAAGGGAGACCTATCAGAATCACACCAGACTTCTCGCCAGAAACTATGAAGGCCAGAAGATCCTGGACTGATGTCATACAGACCCTAAGAGAACACAAATGCCAGCCCAGGTTACTGTATCCAGCAAAACTCTCAATTAACATTGATGGAGAAACCAAGATATTCCATGACAAAACCAAATTTACACAATATCTTTCTACAAATCCAGCACTACAAAGGATAATAAATGGTAAAGCCCAACACAAGGAGGCAAGCTATACCCTAGAAGAAGCAAGAAACTAATCGTCTTGGCAACAAAACAAAGAGAATGAAAGCACACAAACATAACCTCACATCCAAATATGAATATAACGGGAAGCAAGAATCACTATTCCTTAATATCTCTCAATATCAATGGCCTCAACTCCCCAATAAAAAGACATAGATTAACAAACTGGATACGCAATGAGGACCCTGCATTCTGCTGCCTACAGGAAACACACCTCAGAGACAAAGACAGACACTACCTCAGAGTGAAAGGCTGGAAAACAACTTTCCAAGCAAATGGTCAGAAGAAGCAAGCTGGAGTAGCCATTCTAATATCAAATAAAATCAATTTCCAACTAAAAGTCATCAAAAAAGATAAGGAAGGACACTTCATATTCATCAAAGGAAAAATCCACCAAGATGAACTCTCAATCCTAAATATCTATGCCCCAAATACAAGGGCACCTACATACGTAAAAGAAACCTTACTAAAGCTCAAAACACACATTGCACCTCACACAATAATAGTGGGAGACTTCAACACCCCACTCTCATCAATGGACAGATCATGGAAACAGAAATTAAACAGTGATGTCGACAGACTAAGAGAAGTCATGAGCCAAATGGACTTAACGGATATTTATAGAACATTCTATCCTAAAGCAAAAGGATATACCTTCTTCTCAGCTCCTCATGGTACTTTCTCCAAAATTGACCATATAATTGGTCAAAAAACGGGCCTCAACAGGTACAGAAAGATAGAAATAATCCCATGCGTGCTATCGGACCACCACGGCCTAAAACTGGTCTTCAATAACAATAAGGGAAGAATGCCCACATATACGTGGAAATTGAACAATGCTCTACTCAATGATAACCTGGTCAAGGAAGAAATAAAGAAAGAAATTAAAAACTTTTTAGAATTTAATGAAAATGAAGATACAACATACTCAAACTTATGGGACACAATGAAAGCTGTGCTAAGAGGAAAACTCATAGCGCTGAGTGCCTGCAGAAAGAAACAGGAAAGAGCATATGTCAGCAGCTTGACAGCACACCTAAAAGCTCTAGAACAAAAAGAAGCAAATACACCCAGGAGGAGTAGAAGGCAGGAAATAATCAAACTCAGAGCTGAAATCAACCAAGTAGAAACAGAAAGGACCATAGAAAGAATCAACAGAACCAAAAGTTGGTTCTTTGAGAAAATCAACAAGATAGATAAACCCTTAGCCAGACTAACGAGAGGACACAGAGAGTGCGTCCAAATTAACAAAATCAGAAATGAAAAGGGAGACATAACTACAGATTCAGAGGAAATTCAAAAAATCATCAGATCTTACTATAAAAACCTATATTCAACAAAACTTGAAAATCTTCAGGAAATGGACAATTTCCTAGACAGATACCAGGTATCGAAGTTAAATCAGGAACAGATAAACCAGTTAAACAACCCCATAACTCCTAAGGAAATAGAAGCAGTCATTAAAGGTCTCCCAACCAAAAAGAGCCCAGGTCCAGACGGGTTTAGTGCAGAATTCTATCAAACCTTCATAGAAGACCTTATACCAATATTATCCAAACTATTCCACAAAATTGAAACAGATGGAGCCCTACCGAATTCCTTCTATGAAGCCACAATTACTCTTATACCTAAACCACACAAAGACCCAACAAAGAAAGAGAACTTCAGACCAATTTCCCTTATGAATATCAACGCAAAAATACTCAATAAAATTCGGGCAAACCGAATTCAAGAGCACATCAAAACAATCATCCACCATGATCAAGTAGGCTTCATCCCAGGCATGCAGGGATGGTTTAATATAAGGAAAACCATCAACGTGATCCATCATATAAACAAACTGAAAGAACAGAACCACATGATCATTTCATTAGATGCTGAGAAAGCATTTGACAAAATTCAACACCCCTTCATGATAAAAGTCCTGGAAAGAATAGGTATTCAAGGCCCATACCTAAACATAGTAAAAGCCATATACAGCAAACCAGTTGCTAACATTAAACTAAATGGAGAGAAACTTGAAGCAATCCCACTAAAATCAGGGACTAGACAAGGCTGCCCACTCTCTCCCTACTTATTCAATATAGTTCTTGAAGTTCTAGCCAGAGCAATCAGACAACAAAAGGAGATCAAGGGGATACAGATCGCAAAAGAAGAGGTCAAAATATCACTATTTGCAGACGACATGATAGTATATTTAAGTGATCCCAAAAGTTCCACCAGAGAACTACTAAAGCTGATAAACAACTTCAGCAAAGTGGCTGGGTATAAAATTAACTCAAATAAATCAGTTGCCTTCCTCTATACAAAAGAGAAACAAGCTGAGAAAGAAATTAGGGAAACGACACCCTTCATAATAGACCCAAATAATATAAAGTACCTCGGTGTGACTTTAACCAAGCAAGTAAAAGATCTGTACAATAAGAACTTCAAGACACTGAGGAAAGAAATTGAAGAAGACCTCAGAAGATGGAAAGATCTCCCATGCTCATGGATTGGCAGGATTAATATAGTAAAAATGGCCATTTTACCAAAAGCAATCTACAGATTCAATGCAATCCCCATCAAAATACCAATCCAATTCTTCAAAGAGTTAGACAGAACAATTTGCAAATTCATCTGGAATAACAAAAAACCCAGGATAGCTAAAGCTATCCTCAACAATAAGAGGACTTCAGGGGGAATCACTATCCCTGAACTCAAGCAGTATTACAGAGCAATAGTGATAAAAACTGCATGGTATTGGTACAGAGACAGACAGATAGACCAATGGAATAGAATTGAAGACCCAGAAATGAACCCACACACCTATGGTCACTTGATTTTTGACAAAGGAGCCAAAACCATCCAATGGAAAAAAGATAGCATTTTCAGCAAATGGTGCTGGTTCAACTGGAGGGCAACATGTAGAAGAATGCAGATCGATCCATGCTTATCACCCTGTACAAAGCTTAAGTCCAAGTGGATCAAGGACCTCCACATCAAACCAGACACACTCAAACTAATAGAAGAAAAACTAGGGAAGCATCTGGAACACATGGCCACTGGAAAAAATTTCCTGAACAAAACACCAATGGCTTATGCTCTAAGATCAAGAATCGACAAATGGGATCTCATAAAACTGCAAAGCTTCTGTAAGGCAAAGGACACTGTGGTTAGGACAAAACGGCAACCAACAGATTGGGAAAAGATCTTTACCAATCCTATAACAGATAGAGGCCTTATATCCAAAATATACAAAGAACTCAAGAAGTTAGACCGCAGGGAAACAAATAACCCTATTAAAAAATGGGGTTCAGAGCTAAACAAAGAATTCACAGCTGAGGAATGCCGAATGGCTGAGAAACACCTAAAGAAATGTTCAACATCTTTAGTCATAAGGGAAATGCAAATCAAAACAACCCTGAGATTTCACCTCACACCAGTGAGAATGGCTAAGATCAAAAACTCAGGTGACAGCAGATGCTGGCGAGGATGTGGAGAAAGAGGAACACTCCTCCATTGTTGGTGGGATTGCAGACTGGTAAAACCATTCTGGAAATCAGTCTGGAGGTTCCTCAGAAAATTGGACATTGAACTGCCTGAGGATCCAGCCATACCTCTCTTGAGCATATACCCAAAAGATGCCTCAACATATAAAAGAGACACGTGCTCCACTATGTTCATCGCAGCCTTATTTATAATAGCCAGAAACTGGAAAGAACCCAGATGCCCTTCAACAGAGGAATGGATACAGAAAATGTGGTACATCTACACAATGGAATATTACTCAGCTATCAAAAACAACGACTTTATGAAATTCGTAGGCAAATGGTTGGAACTGGAAAATATCATCCTGAGTGAGCTAACCCACTCACAGAAAGACATACATGGTATGCACTCATTGATAAGTGGCTATTAGCCCAAATGCTTGAATTACCCTAGATCCCTAGAACAAAGGAAACTCAAGACGGATGATCAAAATGTGAATGCTTCACTCCTTCTTTAAATGAGGAAAAAGAATATCCTTGGCAGGGAAGGGAGAGGCAAAGATTAAAACAGAGACTGAAGGAACACCCATTCAGAGCCTGCCCCACAGGTGGCCCATACATATACAGCCACCCAATTAGACAAGATGGATGAAGCAAAGAAGTGCAGACCGACAGGAGCCGGATGTAGATCGCTCCTGAGAGACACAGCCAGAATACAGCAAATACAGAGGCGAATGCCAGCAGCAAACCACTGAACTGAGAATAGGTCCCCCGTTGAAGGAATCAGAGAAAGAACTGGAAGAGCTTGAAGGTGCTCGAGACCCCAAAAGTACAACAATGTCAAGCAACCAGAGCTTCCAGGGACTAAACCACTACCTAAAGACTATACATGGACTGACCCTGGACTCTGTCCCCATAGGTAGCAATGAATATCCTAGTAAGAGCACCAGTGGAAGGGGAAGCCCTGGGTCCTGCTAAGACTGAACCCCCAGTGAACTAGACTATGTGGGGAGGGTGGCAATGGGGGGAGGTTTGGGAGGGGAACACCCATCAGGAAGGGGAGGGGGGAGGGTGATGTTTGTCCGGAAACCGGGAAAGGGAATAACACTTGAAATGTATATAAGAAATACTCAAGTTAATAAAAAAAAAAAAAAAAGAAAGAAAAGGTCATTTGATCCCAAAGGGGTTGCCATCCACAGGTTGAGAACCCCTGCTTTAGAAGCACTGGGTCCATGCTGATGCTGTCAAATGAAATTCACAAGGAAAGAAAAAGGAGTCTCACAGTTGCCAAATATAAGTTTTGCACAGGTGTTTGTCAGCCAGGTGACCATCTGAGACCTGTGGTGGTTAAAATATGCTTGATCCATGAGAAGTGCCCTAAAGTGTGGTCTTGTTGGAATAGGTGTGGTCTTGTTGGGGGAAGTGCATCCATGTGAGGGTAGGCTTTGAGGTCCTATGCACAAGCTCTGTGAAGTGTGGAGAAACAATCCCCTCTGTCCTCTTTCAGATCAAGATGTAGAACTCTCAGCTCTTTCTCTAGTACCACATTTGCCCGCATGCTGCCATGCTCCCCACAATGACAATAATGGACTGAACATCTGATACTGTAAACTGAACCCGGTTAAATGTTTTCCTTGATAAGAGTTGCCATGGTCATGGTGTCTCTTCACAATGATAAAACCCAAACTAAGACAAGACCAAACATTTTAGATTCTCCTTCTAAAGAAATGGAGCATAATTTAAAATATAGGAAAATTTGCTAACCTAATTATTAAAAAGATATAAAATCTTTCCCCAACTTGATCTTGACCCTTTTTTTTTTTAAGACAAAAATCTCTATAACCCTGTCTGGCCTTGAATTTCCTATGTAGGCATGACTGGCCTTGAACTGACAGAGATCTGCCTGCCTCCCTGTGATAAGATTAAAGACATAGGCTACCATGCCTGGCTGGGGATCAACTATCTATAGTGTCTAACTACCCCTCTTCCATTGTCAGGCCATTAAGTTTCCCTAGTAAAAGGAAACTTCCTCCATGCAATATTCTACCTTCAATATTGTAAACTAGCCATCTTTCAACACCAGGTAAATACCATACCAGCCATTAACACTAGCAGTGAAATTCAAGTATGAAAAGACATTAAGACATGCTGCATTGATAAAGTGAACAACCATCTATTGTTTGTCTTTGACAAAAATAGCAACTACAGCAAATTGAGGGGTACCAGGACAGCAGAAAGAGAAAGAATGCAAAAATAAGCAATATCAAAACCTATATGGATCCACAGAGGAAGAAACCAGTGTCCATAAAATGAGCAACAACAGTCATATTGTTCTTTAAATGATTAGGGTTATTTTTTTAGAGATTATTAAAAAGGAAATAATATACAGTATGTAAAAACATCATCTCCATCTAAAATATGCACTTAGTGACCCAAAGTATCTATAATGGACATTTTATGCTGATATATATTACAGGAATTTACGAGATTAAATTATTTTTAGATTAATCAAAAATATATATGATCTATATGCTTCGATACAATTTAGTCATTCACTTTAATTAATTAAATACAATACATTTTCATGATTCCTATGATGAAATACTGCTGGAATTATGAGAGTTTTTCTAATCTCAAGTGCTATGTTAAATTACTCTCCTGATAATGTGATAAAATATGAAGACCAAGGCAACTTATAGAAGGAATAGTTTGTCTTGGTTAACAATTCTAGGGGAGTAGGGTCTGTTATGGTAAAGAGGAATGGACACAGAGAAGTACAACAGCTGCAGCAGAAAGCTGAGATTCCATAATTCTCAACACACAGAGCAAAAAGGAGAAGTGGGATGAAACATTGAACCCTCAAAGTGACGTACTTCCCCAGTGACGTATTTCCTGGAGCAAGGTTGCCCCCGCCCCCAATGTCTCCAAACAGCATCATCAACTGGAGACCAATTGATCAATGCCTGACTCTAGGGAGGCATTTCACATTGAAACCACCATAGAAACATTTTCTGATCTCTAGTAAATCGAGACAACACATATTGCCACACAAACCAGGCTTTAGAGTACAACCATTACAGGTAAATAAACCTTGGGTTACTGAGTACTTATTTTAAATAGTATAAGAATTTATATTGCCTATAATCCACTTTTATTAATGAGTTAGACATAAAAATTTCATTTATATTTGGAGATCAGCAGTATATAGCATTGTGTTGCCAACAATGTAATTCGCAAATATGTTTTGCTTTTAAGAAATGGTATTTCAGTCCCACACCTGCGGATCCCGGCCCGCAGCAGCTCTCTGCCCCCAGACCCTGTGAGAGAGAGACCCAACCGCCTGGTCAGGTGGGCACTCCTGAGGCTGCAGAGCGGAAGAGACCACCAACACTGCTCACCCCTGCCCACATCCCTGGCCCAAGAGGAAACTGTATAAGGCCTCTGGGCTCCCGTGGGGGAGGGCCCAGGAGCGGCAGGACACCTGCCTGAGACACCGCCGGAACCTGAAAGAAACAGACCAGATAAACAGTTCTCTGCACCCAAATCCCAAATCCCGTGGGAGGGAGAGCTAAACCCTCAGAGAGGCAGACAAGCCTGGGAAACCAGAAGAGACTGCTCCCTGCACACACATCTCGGATGCCAGAGGAAAAAGCCAAAGACCATCTGGAACCCTGGTGCACTGAAGCCCCCGGAAGGGGCGGCACAGGTCTTCCTGGTTGCTGCCGCTGCAGAGAGCCCGTGGGCAGCACGCCACGAGCGAACTTGAGTCTCGGGACCACAGGTAAGACCAACTTTTCTGCTGCAGGAAAGCTGCCTGGTGAACTCAAGACACAGGCCCACAGGAACAGCTGAAGACCTGTAGAGAGGGAAAACTACACACCCGAAAGCAGAACACACTGTCCCCATAACTGACTGAAAGAGAGGAAAACAGGTCTACAGCACTCCTGACACACAGGCTTATAGGACAGTCTAGCCACTGTCAGAAATAGCAGAACAAAGTAACACTAGAGATAATCTGATGGCGAGAGGCAAGCACAGGAACCCAAGCAACAGAAACCAAGACTACATGCCATCATTGGAGCCCAATTCTCCCACCAAAACAAACATGGAATATCCAAACACACCAGAAAAGCAAGATCTAGTTTCAAAATCATATTTGATCATGATGCTGGAGGACTTCAAGAAAGACATGAACACACTTAGGGAAACACAGGAAAACATTAATAAACAAGTAGAAGCCTACAGAGAGGAATCGCAAAAATCCCTGAAAGAATTCCAGGAAAACACAATCAAACAGTTGAAGGAATTAAAAATGGAAATAGAAGCAATCAAGAAAGAACACATGGAAACAACCCTGGATATAGAAAACCAAAAGAAGAGACAAGGAGCTGTAGATACAAGCTTCACCAACAGAATACAACAGATGGAAGAGAGAATCTCAGGAGCAGAAGATTCCATAGAAATCATTGACTCAACTGTCAAAGATAATGTAAAGCGGAAAAAGCTACTGGTCCAAAACATAAAGGAAATCCAGGACTCAATGAGAAGATCAAACCTAAGGATAATAGGTATAGAAGAGAGTGAAGACTCCCAGCTCAAAGGACCAGTAAATATCTTCAACAAAATCATAGAAGAAAACTTCCCTAACCTAAAAAAAGAGATACCCATAGACATACAAGAAGCCTACAGAACTCCAAATATATTGGACCAGAAAAGAAACACCTCCCGTCACATAATTGTCAAAACACCAAACGCACAAAATAAAGAAAGAATATTAAAAGCAGTAAGGGAAAAAGGTCAAGTAACATATAAAGGGAGACCTATCAGAATCACACCAGACTTCTCGCCAGAAACTATGAAGGCCAGAAGATCCTGGACTGATGTCATACAGACCCTAAGAGAACACAAATGCCAGCCCAGGTTACTGTATCCAGCAAAACTCTCAATTAACATTGATGGAGAAACCAAGATATTCCATGACAAAACCAAATTTACACAATATCTTTCTACAAATCCAGCACTACAAAGGATAATAAATGGTAAAGCCCAACACAAGGAGGCAAGCTATACCCTAGAAGAAGCAAGAAACTAATCGTCTTGGCAACAAAACAAAGAGAATGAAAGCACACAAACATAACCTCACATCCAAATATGAATATAACGGGAAGCAAGAATCACTATTCCTTAATATCTCTCAATATCAATGGCCTCAACTCCCCAATAAAAAGACATAGATTAACAAACTGGATACGCAATGAGGACCCTGCATTCTGCTGCCTACAGGAAACACACCTCAGAGACAAAGACAGACACTACCTCAGAGTGAAAGGCTGGAAAACAACTTTCCAAGCAAATGGTCAGAAGAAGCAAGCTGGAGTAGCCATTCTAATATCAAATAAAATCAATTTCCAACTAAAAGTCATCAAAAAAGATAAGGAAGGACACTTCATATTCATCAAAGGAAAAATCCACCAAGATGAACTCTCAATCCTAAATATCTATGCCCCAAATACAAGGGCACCTACATACGTAAAAGAAACCTTACTAAAGCTCAAAACACACATTGCACCTCACACAATAATAGTGGGAGACTTCAACACCCCACTCTCATCAATGGACAGATCATGGAAACAGAAATTAAACAGTGATGTCGACAGACTAAGAGAAGTCATGAGCCAAATGGACTTAACGGATATTTATAGAACATTCTATCCTAAAGCAAAAGGATATACCTTCTTCTCAGCTCCTCATGGTACTTTCTCCAAAATTGACCATATAATTGGTCAAAAAACGGGCCTCAACAGGTACAGAAAGATAGAAATAATCCCATGCGTGCTATCGGACCACCACGGCCTAAAACTGGTCTTCAATAACAATAAGGGAAGAATGCCCACATATACGTGGAAATTGAACAATGCTCTACTCAATGATAACCTGGTCAAGGAAGAAATAAAGAAAGAAATTAAAAACTTTTTAGAATTTAATGAAAATGAAGATACAACATACTCAAACTTATGGGACACAATGAAAGCTGTGCTAAGAGGAAAACTCATAGCGCTGAGTGCCTGCAGAAAGAAACAGGAAAGAGCATATGTCAGCAGCTTGACAGCACACCTAAAAGCTCTAGAACAAAAAGAAGCAAATACACCCAGGAGGAGTAGAAGGCAGGAAATAATCAAACTCAGAGCTGAAATCAACCAAGTAGAAACAGAAAGGACCATAGAAAGAATCAACAGAACCAAAAGTTGGTTCTTTGAGAAAATCAACAAGATAGATAAACCCTTAGCCAGACTAACGAGAGGACACAGAGAGTGCGTCCAAATTAACAAAATCAGAAATGAAAAGGGAGACATAACTACAGATTCAGAGGAAATTCAAAAAATCATCAGATCTTACTATAAAAACCTATATTCAACAAAACTTGAAAATCTTCAGGAAATGGACAATTTCCTAGACAGATACCAGGTATCGAAGTTAAATCAGGAACAGATAAACCAGTTAAACAACCCCATAACTCCTAAGGAAATAGAAGCAGTCATTAAAGGTCTCCCAACCAAAAAGAGCCCAGGTCCAGACGGGTTTAGTGCAGAATTCTATCAAACCTTCATAGAAGACCTTATACCAATATTATCCAAACTATTCCACAAAATTGAAACAGATGGAGCCCTACCGAATTCCTTCTATGAAGCCACAATTACTCTTATACCTAAACCACACAAAGACCCAACAAAGAAAGAGAACTTCAGACCAATTTCCCTTATGAATATCAACGCAAAAATACTCAATAAAATTCGGGCAAACCGAATTCAAGAGCACATCAAAACAATCATCCACCATGATCAAGTAGGCTTCATCCCAGGCATGCAGGGATGGTTTAATATAAGGAAAACCATCAACGTGATCCATCATATAAACAAACTGAAAGAACAGAACCACATGATCATTTCATTAGATGCTGAGAAAGCATTTGACAAAATTCAACACCCCTTCATGATAAAAGTCCTGGAAAGAATAGGTATTCAAGGCCCATACCTAAACATAGTAAAAGCCATATACAGCAAACCAGTTGCTAACATTAAACTAAATGGAGAGAAACTTGAAGCAATCCCACTAAAATCAGGGACTAGACAAGGCTGCCCACTCTCTCCCTACTTATTCAATATAGTTCTTGAAGTTCTAGCCAGAGCAATCAGACAACAAAAGGAGATCAAGGGGATACAGATCGCAAAAGAAGAGGTCAAAATATCACTATTTGCAGACGACATGATAGTATATTTAAGTGATCCCAAAAGTTCCACCAGAGAACTACTAAAGCTGATAAACAACTTCAGCAAAGTGGCTGGGTATAAAATTAACTCAAATAAATCAGTTGCCTTCCTCTATACAAAAGAGAAACAAGCTGAGAAAGAAATTAGGGAAACGACACCCTTCATAATAGACCCAAATAATATAAAGTACCTCGGTGTGACTTTAACCAAGCAAGTAAAAGATCTGTACAATAAGAACTTCAAGACACTGAGGAAAGAAATTGAAGAAGACCTCAGAAGATGGAAAGATCTCCCATGCTCATGGATTGGCAGGATTAATATAGTAAAAATGGCCATTTTACCAAAAGCAATCTACAGATTCAATGCAATCCCCATCAAAATACCAATCCAATTCTTCAAAGAGTTAGACAGAACAATTTGCAAATTCATCTGGAATAACAAAAAACCCAGGATAGCTAAAGCTATCCTCAACAATAAGAGGACTTCAGGGGGAATCACTATCCCTGAACTCAAGCAGTATTACAGAGCAATAGTGATAAAAACTGCATGGTATTGGTACAGAGACAGACAGATAGACCAATGGAATAGAATTGAAGACCCAGAAATGAACCCACACACCTATGGTCACTTGATTTTTGACAAAGGAGCCAAAACCATCCAATGGAAAAAAGATAGCATTTTCAGCAAATGGTGCTGGTTCAACTGGAGGGCAACATGTAGAAGAATGCAGATCGATCCATGCTTATCACCCTGTACAAAGCTTAAGTCCAAGTGGATCAAGGACCTCCACATCAAACCAGACACACTCAAACTAATAGAAGAAAAACTAGGGAAGCATCTGGAACACATGGCCACTGGAAAAAATTTCCTGAACAAAACACCAATGGCTTATGCTCTAAGATCAAGAATCGACAAATGGGATCTCATAAAACTGCAAAGCTTCTGTAAGGCAAAGGACACTGTGGTTAGGACAAAACGGCAACCAACAGATTGGGAAAAGATCTTTACCAATCCTATAACAGATAGAGGCCTTATATCCAAAATATACAAAGAACTCAAGAAGTTAGACCGCAGGGAAACAAATAACCCTATTAAAAAATGGGGTTCAGAGCTAAACAAAGAATTCACAGCTGAGGAATGCCGAATGGCTGAGAAACACCTAAAGAAATGTTCAACATCTTTAGTCATAAGGGAAATGCAAATCAAAACAACCCTGAGATTTCACCTCACACCAGTGAGAATGGCTAAGATCAAAAACTCAGGTGACAGCAGATGCTGGCGAGGATGTGGAGAAAGAGGAACACTCCTCCATTGTTGGTGGGATTGCAGACTGGTAAAACCATTCTGGAAATCAGTCTGGAGGTTCCTCAGAAAATTGGACATTGAACTGCCTGAGGATCCAGCCATACCTCTCTTGAGCATATACCCAAAAGATGCCTCAACATATAAAAGAGACACGTGCTCCACTATGTTCATCGCAGCCTTATTTATAATAGCCAGAAACTGGAAAGAACCCAGATGCCCTTCAACAGAGGAATGGATACAGAAAATGTGGTACATCTACACAATGGAATATTACTCAGCTATCAAAAACAACGACTTTATGAAATTCGTAGGCAAATGGTTGGAACTGGAAAACATCATCCTGAGTGAGCTAACCCACTCACAGAAAGACATACATGGTATGCACTCATTGATAAGTGGCTATTAGCCCAAATGCTTGAATTACCCTAGATCCCTAGAACAAAGGAAACTCAAGACGGATGATCAAAATGTGAATGCTTCACTCCTTCTTTAAATGAGGAAAAAGAATATCCTTGGCAGGGAAGGGAGAGGCAAAGATTAAAACAGAGACTGAAGGAACACCCATTCAGAGCCTGCCCCACAGGTGGCCCATACATATACAGCCACCCAATTAGACAAGATGGATGAAGCAAAGAAGTGCAGACCGACAGGAGCCGGATGTAGATCGCTCCTGAGAGACACAGCCAGAATACAGCAAATACAGAGGCGAATGCCAGCAGCAAACCACTGAACTGAGAATAGGTCCCCCGTTGAAGGAATCAGAGAAAGAACTGGAAGAGCTTGAAGGTGCTCGAGACCCCAAAAGTACAACAATGTCAAGCAACCAGAGCTTCCAGGGACTAAACCACTACCTAAAGACTATACATGGACTGACCCTGGACTCTGTCCCCATAGGTAGCAATGAATATCCTAGTAAGAGCACCAGTGGAAGGGGAAGCCCTGGGTCCTGCTAAGACTGAACCCCCAGTGAACTAGACTATGTGGGGAGGGTGGCAATGGGGGGAGGTTTGGGAGGGGAACACCCATCAGGAAGGGGAGGGGGGAGGGTGATGTTTGTCCGGAAACCGGGAAAGGGAATAACACTTGAAATGTATATAAGAAATACTCAAGTTAATAAAAAAAAAAAAAAAAGAAAGAAAAGGTCATTTGATCCCAAAGGGGTTGCCATCCACAGGTTGAGAACCCCTGCTTTAGAAGCACTGGGTCCATGCTGATGCTGTCAAATGAAATTCACAAGGAAAGAAAAAGGAGTCTCACAGTTGCCAAATATAAGTTTTGCACAGGTGTTTGTCAGCCAGGTGACCATCTGAGACCTGTGGTGGTTAAAATATGCTTGATCCATGAGAAGTGCCCTAAAGTGTGGTCTTGTTGGAATAGGTGTGGTCTTGTTGGGGGAAGTGCATCCATGTGAGGGTAGGCTTTGAGGTCCTATGCACAAGCTCTGTGAAGTGTGGAGAAACAATCCCCTCTGTCCTCTTTCAGATCAAGATGTAGAACTCTCAGCTCTTTCTCTAGTACCACATTTGCCCGCATGCTGCCATGCTCCCCACAATGACAATAATGGACTGAACATCTGATACTGTAAACTGAACCCGGTTAAATGTTTTCCTTGATAAGAGTTGCCATGGTCATGGTGTCTCTTCACAATGATAAAACCCAAACTAAGACAAGACCAAACATTTTAGATTCTCCTTCTAAAGAAATGGAGCATAATTTAAAATATAGGAAAATTTGCTAACCTAATTATTAAAAAGATATAAAATCTTTCCCCAACTTGATCTTGACCCTTTTTTTTTTTAAGACAAAAATCTCTATAACCCTGTCTGGCCTTGAATTTCCTATGTAGGCATGACTGGCCTTGAACTGACAGAGATCTGCCTGCCTCCCTGTGATAAGATTAAAGACATAGGCTACCATGCCTGGCTGGGGATCAACTATCTATAGTGTCTAACTACCCCTCTTCCATTGTCAGGCCATTAAGTTTCCCTAGTAAAAGGAAACTTCCTCCATGCAATATTCTACCTTCAATATTGTAAACTAGCCATCTTTCAACACCAGGTAAATACCATACCAGCCATTAACACTAGCAGTGAAATTCAAGTATGAAAAGACATTAAGACATGCTGCATTGATAAAGTGAACAACCATCTATTGTTTGTCTTTGACAAAAATAGCAACTACAGCAAATTGAGGGGTACCAGGACAGCAGAAAGAGAAAGAATGCAAAAATAAGCAATATCAAAACCTATATGGATCCACAGAGGAAGAAACCAGTGTCCATAAAATGAGCAACAACAGTCATATTGTTCTTTAAATGATTAGGGTTATTTTTTTAGAGATTATTAAAAAGGAAATAATATACAGTATGTAAAAACATCATCTCCATCTAAAATATGCACTTAGTGACCCAAAGTATCTATAATGGACATTTTATGCTGATATATATTACAGGAATTTACGAGATTAAATTATTTTTAGATTAATCAAAAATATATATGATCTATATGCTTCGATACAATTTAGTCATTCACTTTAATTAATTAAATACAATACATTTTCATGATTCCTATGATGAAATACTGCTGGAATTATGAGAGTTTTTCTAATCTCAAGTGCTATGTTAAATTACTCTCCTGATAATGTGATAAAATATGAAGACCAAGGCAACTTATAGAAGGAATAGTTTGTCTTGGTTAACAATTCTAGGGGAGTAGGGTCTGTTATGGTAAAGAGGAATGGACACAGAGAAGTACAACAGCTGCAGCAGAAAGCTGAGATTCCATAATTCTCAACACACAGAGCAAAAAGGAGAAGTGGGATGAAACATTGAACCCTCAAAGTGACGTACTTCCCCAGTGACGTATTTCCTGGAGCAAGGTTGCCCCCGCCCCCAATGTCTCCAAACAGCATCATCAACTGGAGACCAATTGATCAATGCCTGACTCTAGGGAGGCATTTCACATTGAAACCACCATAGAAACATTTTCTGATCTCTAGTAAATCGAGACAACACATATTGCCACACAAACCAGGCTTTAGAGTACAACCATTACAGGTAAATAAACCTTGGGTTACTGAGTACTTATTTTAAATAGTATAAGAATTTATATTGCCTATAATCCACTTTTATTAATGAGTTAGACATAAAAATTTCATTTATATTTGGAGATCAGCAGTATATAGCATTGTGTTGCCAACAATGTAATTCGCAAATATGTTTTGCTTTTAAGAAATGGTATTTCAGTCCCACACCTGCGGATCCCGGCCCGCAGCAGCTCTCTGCCCCCAGACCCTGTGAGAGAGAGACCCAACCGCCTGGTCAGGTGGGCACTCCTGAGGCTGCAGAGCGGAAGAGACCACCAACACTGCTCACCCCTGCCCACATCCCTGGCCCAAGAGGAAACTGTATAAGGCCTCTGGGCTCCCGTGGGGGAGGGCCCAGGAGCGGCAGGACACCTGCCTGAGACACCGCCGGAACCTGAAAGAAACAGACCAGATAAACAGTTCTCTGCACCCAAATCCCAAATCCCGTGGGAGGGAGAGCTAAACCCTCAGAGAGGCAGACAAGCCTGGGAAACCAGAAGAGACTGCTCCCTGCACACACATCTCGGATGCCAGAGGAAAAAGCCAAAGACCATCTGGAACCCTGGTGCACTGAAGCCCCCGGAAGGGGCGGCACAGGTCTTCCTGGTTGCTGCCGCTGCAGAGAGCCCGTGGGCAGCACGCCACGAGCGAACTTGAGTCTCGGGACCACAGGTAAGACCAACTTTTCTGCTGCAGGAAAGCTGCCTGGTGAACTCAAGACACAGGCCCACAGGAACAGCTGAAGACCTGTAGAGAGGGAAAACTACACACCCGAAAGCAGAACACACTGTCCCCATAACTGACTGAAAGAGAGGAAAACAGGTCTACAGCACTCCTGACACACAGGCTTATAGGACAGTCTAGCCACTGTCAGAAATAGCAGAACAAAGTAACACTAGAGATAATCTGATGGCGAGAGGCAAGCACAGGAACCCAAGCAACAGAAACCAAGACTACATGCCATCATTGGAGCCCAATTCTCCCACCAAAACAAACATGGAATATCCAAACACACCAGAAAAGCAAGATCTAGTTTCAAAATCATATTTGATCATGATGCTGGAGGACTTCAAGAAAGACATGAACACACTTAGGGAAACACAGGAAAACATTAATAAACAAGTAGAAGCCTACAGAGAGGAATCGCAAAAATCCCTGAAAGAATTCCAGGAAAACACAATCAAACAGTTGAAGGAATTAAAAATGGAAATAGAAGCAATCAAGAAAGAACACATGGAAACAACCCTGGATATAGAAAACCAAAAGAAGAGACAAGGAGCTGTAGATACAAGCTTCACCAACAGAATACAACAGATGGAAGAGAGAATCTCAGGAGCAGAAGATTCCATAGAAATCATTGACTCAACTGTCAAAGATAATGTAAAGCGGAAAAAGCTACTGGTCCAAAACATAAAGGAAATCCAGGACTCAATGAGAAGATCAAACCTAAGGATAATAGGTATAGAAGAGAGTGAAGACTCCCAGCTCAAAGGACCAGTAAATATCTTCAACAAAATCATAGAAGAAAACTTCCCTAACCTAAAAAAAGAGATACCCATAGACATACAAGAAGCCTACAGAACTCCAAATATATTGGACCAGAAAAGAAACACCTCCCGTCACATAATTGTCAAAACACCAAACGCACAAAATAAAGAAAGAATATTAAAAGCAGTAAGGGAAAAAGGTCAAGTAACATATAAAGGGAGACCTATCAGAATCACACCAGACTTCTCGCCAGAAACTATGAAGGCCAGAAGATCCTGGACTGATGTCATACAGACCCTAAGAGAACACAAATGCCAGCCCAGGTTACTGTATCCAGCAAAACTCTCAATTAACATTGATGGAGAAACCAAGATATTCCATGACAAAACCAAATTTACACAATATCTTTCTACAAATCCAGCACTACAAAGGATAATAAATGGTAAAGCCCAACACAAGGAGGCAAGCTATACCCTAGAAGAAGCAAGAAACTAATCGTCTTGGCAACAAAACAAAGAGAATGAAAGCACACAAACATAACCTCACATCCAAATATGAATATAACGGGAAGCAAGAATCACTATTCCTTAATATCTCTCAATATCAATGGCCTCAACTCCCCAATAAAAAGACATAGATTAACAAACTGGATACGCAATGAGGACCCTGCATTCTGCTGCCTACAGGAAACACACCTCAGAGACAAAGACAGACACTACCTCAGAGTGAAAGGCTGGAAAACAACTTTCCAAGCAAATGGTCAGAAGAAGCAAGCTGGAGTAGCCATTCTAATATCAAATAAAATCAATTTCCAACTAAAAGTCATCAAAAAAGATAAGGAAGGACACTTCATATTCATCAAAGGAAAAATCCACCAAGATGAACTCTCAATCCTAAATATCTATGCCCCAAATAAAAGGGCACCTACATACGTAAAAGAAACCTTACTAAAGCTCAAAACACACATTGCACCTCACACAATAATAGTGGGAGACTTCAACACCCCACTCTCATCAATGGACAGATCATGGAAACAGAAATTAAACAGTGATGTCGACAGACTAAGAGAAGTCATGAGCCAAATGGACTTAACGGATATTTATAGAACATTCTATCCTAAAGCAAAAGGATATACCTTCTTCTCAGCTCCTCATGGTACTTTCTCCAAAATTGACCATATAATTGGTCAAAAAACGGGCCTCAACAGGTACAGAAAGATAGAAATAATCCCATGCGTGCTATCGGACCACCACGGCCTAAAACTGGTCTTCAATAACAATAAGGGAAGAATGCCCACATATACGTGGAAATTGAACAATGCTCTACTCAATGATAACCTGGTCAAGGAAGAAATAAAGAAAGAAATTAAAAACTTTTTAGAATTTAATGAAAATGAAGATACAACATACTCAAACTTATGGGACACAATGAAAGCTGTGCTAAGAGGAAAACTCATAGCGCTGAGTGCCTGCAGAAAGAAACAGGAAAGAGCATATGTCAGCAGCTTGACAGCACACCTAAAAGCTCTAGAACAAAAAGAAGCAAATACACCCAGGAGGAGTAGAAGGCAGGAAATAATCAAACTCAGAGTTGAAATCAACCAAGTAGAAACAGAAAGGACCATAGAAAGAATCAACAGAACCAAAAGTTGGTTCTTTGAGAAAATCAACAAGATAGATAAACCCTTAGCCAGACTAACGAGAGGACACAGAGAGTGCGTCCAAATTAACAAAATCAGAAATGAAAAGGGAGACATAACAACAGATTCAGAGGAAATTCAAAAAATCATCAGATCTTACTATAAAAACCTATATTAAACAAAATTTGAAAGTCTTCAGGAAATGGACAATTTCCTAGACAGATACCAGGTATCGAAGTTAAATCAGGAACAGATAAACCAGTTAAACAACCCCATAACTCCTAAGGAAATAGAAGCAGTCATTAAAGGTCTCCCAACCAAAAAGAGCCCAGGTCCAGACGGGTTTAGTGCAGAATTCTATCAAACCTTCATAGAAGACCTTATACCAATATTATCCAAACTATTCCACAAAATTGAAACAGATGGAGCCCTACCGAATTCCTTCTACGAAGCCACAATTACTCTTATACCTAAACCACACAAAGACCCAACAAAGAAAGAGAACTTCAGACCAATTTCCCTTATGAATATCGACGCAAAAATACTCAACAAAATTCTGGCAAACCGAATCCAAGAGCACATCAAAACAATCATCCACCATGATCTAGTAGGCTTCATCCCAGGCATGCAGGGATGGTTTAATATACGGAAAACCATCAACGTGATCCATTATATAAACAAACTGAAAGAACAGAACCACATGATCATTTCATTAGATGCTGAGAAAGCATTTGACAAAATTCAACACCCCTTCATGATAAAAGTCCTGGAAAGAATAGGAATTCAAGCCCCATACCTAAACATAGTAAAAGCCATATACAGCAAACCAGTTGCTAACATTAAACTAAATGGAGAGAAACTTGAAGCAATCCCACTAAAATCAGGGACTAGACAAGGCTGCCCACTCTCTCCCTACTTATTCAATATAGTTCTTGAAGTTCTAGCCAGAGCAATCAGACAACAAAAGGAGATCAAAGGGATACAGATCGGAAAAGAAGAAGTCAAAATATCACTATTTGCAGATGACATGATAATATATTTAAGTGATCCCAAAAGTTCCACCAGTGAACTACTAAAGCTGATAAACAACTTCAGCAAAGTGGCTGGGTATAAAATTAACTCAAATAAATCAGTTGCCTTCCTCTATACAAAAGAGAAACAAGCCGAGAGAGAAATTAGGGAAACGACACCCTTCATAATAGACCCAAATAATATAAAGTACCTCGGTGTGACTTTAACCAAGCAAGTAAAAGATCTGTACAATAAGAACTTCAAGACACTGAGGAAAGAAATTGAAGAAGACCTCAGAAGATGGAAAGATCTCCCATGCTCATGGATTGGCAGGATTAATATAGTAAAAATGGCCATTTTACCAAAAGCAATCTACAGATTCAATGCAATCCCCATCAAAATACCAATCCAATTCTTCAAAGAGTTAGACAGAACAATTTGCAAATTCATCTGGAATAACAAAAAACCCAGGATAGCTAAAGCTATCCTCAACAATAAGAGGACTTCAGGGGGAATCACTATCCCTGAACTCAAGCAGTATTACAGAGCAATAGTGATAAAAACTGCATGGTATTGGTACAGAGACAGACAGATAGACCAATGGAATAGAATTGAAGACCCAGAAATGAACCCACACACCTATGGTCACTTGATTTTTGACAAAGGAGCCAAAACCATCCAATGGAAAAAAGATAGCATTTTCAGCAAATGGTGCTGGTTCAACTGGAGGGCAACATGTAGAAGAACGCAGATCGATCCATGCTTATCACCCTGTACAAAGCTTAAGTCCAAGTGGATCAAGGACCTCCACATCAAACCAGACACACTCAAGCTAATAGAAGAAAAACTAGGGAAGCATCTGGAACACATGGGCACTGGAAAAAATTTCCTGAACAAAACACCAATGGCTTATGCTCTAAGATCAAGAATCGACAAATGGGATCTCATAAAACTGCAAAGCTTCTGTAAGGCAAAGGACACTGTGGTTAGGACAAAACGGCAACCAACAGATTGGGAAAAGATCTTTACCAATCCTACAACAGATAGAGGCCTTATATCCAAAATATACAAAGAACTCAAGAAGTTAGACCGCAGGGAAACAAATAACCCTATTAAAAAATGGGGTTCAGAGCTAAACAAAGAATTCACAGCTGAGGAATGCCGAATGGCTAAGAAACACCTAAAGAAATGTTCAACATCTTTAGTCATAAGGGAAATGCAAATCAAAATAACCCTGAGATTTCACCTCATACCAGTGAGAATGGCTAAGATCAAAAACTCAGGTGACAGCAGATGCTGGCGAGGATGTGGAGAAAGAGGAACACTCCTCCATTGTTGGTGGGATTGCAGACTGGTAAAACCATTCTGGAAATCAGTCTGGAGGTTCCTCAGAAAATTGGACATTGAACTGCCTGAGGATCCAGCTATACCTCTCTTGGGCATATACCCAAAAGATGCCTCAACATATAAAAGAGACACGTGCTCCACTATGTTCATCGCAGCCTTATTTATAATAGCCAGAAAATGGAAAGAACCCAGATGCCCTTCAACAGAGGAATGGATACAGAAAATGTGGTACATCTACACAATGGAATATTACTCAGCTATCAAAAACAACGAGTTTATGAAATTCGTAGGCAAATGGTTGGAACTGGAAAACATCATCCTGAGTGAGCTAACCCAATCACAGAAAGACATACATGGTATGCATTCATTGATAAGTGGCTATTAGCCCAAATGCTTGAATTACCCTAGATCCCTAGAACAAATGAAACTCAAGACGGATGATCAAAATGTGAATGCTTCACTCCTTCTTTAAATGAGGCAAAAGAATACCCTTGGCAGGGAAGGGAGAGGCAAAGATTAAAACAGAGACTGAAGGAACACTCATTCAGAGCCTGCCCCACATTTGGCCCATACATATACAGCCACCCAATTAGACAAGATGGATGAAGCAAAGAAGTGCAGACTGACAGGAGCCGGATGTAGATCGCTCCTGAGAGACACAGCCAGAATACAGCAAATACAGAGGCGAATGCCAGCAGCAAACCACTGAACTGAGAACAGGACCCCAGTTGAAGGAATCAGAGAAAGGACCGGAAGAGCTTGAAGGGGCTAGAGACCCCATATGTACAACAATGCCAAGCAACCAGAGCTTCCAGGGACTAAGCCACTACCTAAAGACTATACATGGACTGACCCTTTACTCTGACCCCATAGGTAGCAATGAATATCCTAGTAAGAGCACCAGTGGAAGGGGAAGCCCTGGGTCCTGCTAAGACTGAACCCCCAGTGAACTAGTCTATGGGGGATGGGCGGCAATGGGGGGAGGGTTGGGAGGGGAACACCCATAAGGAAGGGGAGGGGGGAGGGGGATGTTTGCCCGGAAACCGGGAAAGGGAATAACACTCAAAATGTATATAAGAAATACTCAAGTTAATTAAAAAAAAAAAAAGAAAGAAATGGTATTTCAAACTCGTAGAAAGAACGTAACTGGGATTTTTTGAAAGTCTACAACAGACAAAAGACGTTACAGAATTCAGACATTATTCAAGTCACAGAAGGTGTATTTCTCTTCAAAATACTTAGAACACACCATGTTTATCCATAATATCAACCCTCACAGTCCACTGTAAGCTAGGGAATTTGAAGATGATCTTCGGAAATGGAATGCGAGGAGTCCATGGGCACTTTCCACTTCTGCTGAGTACATTGGCTTAGGGCCAAAGACTGAGAGCATCTACCTGCAGCAACAGGACACACCACAGGAGAAGATGCTAACAGAGATGCTTGAGCCTGAGCCAGGAGAGATATATCTGAGCCAGGGAACAAAGGACAGCCTTCACAGCCAAAGGGCCCCATGCCAATTCAGAGTCTACTACAAAAGCCAGGTTGCTCATACATAAACACTTGCATGAGCAAACAAAGCCAAAATGAATTTTTATTCTCATAGTTAAGACAGAGAACTAAACGGAATTAGTAAAGAAGAAAAGGAAATTTCTATCCTTTCAAAGAATCCAAAAATGCCTGGAGCTGTGGCAGTAAGAAGTTAGAAGAAAACAACAACCATAATAGCTCATGTAGAAGCCCCGTCAACATTTACCCCAGGTAAGTCTATGATTTCAATGATGGCAATAAGTTAGGCTGAAAGGAGCCCTTCAAGGCCAAAGTCAAATGAGGGACTAAATCATGAACTGGTTTGTATGAATGCACTACTCTTTGAAGATTAAGCACATCCTGACATTTCAAAATATTCAAATCTTTATTCAAATTAGATCAGAAAGGTCTTCGATGCAATTATTTCACAAACTGCTGATAAGCTCAAGCTTCATTGTGCTAAGAGAAAAAATGAGTATGCCAAGTGCTAAGAACCAGCCTCTCAAATTTTGGAAACATGATGGTCTGAAGCTGGCTTCCCATTTCTTCATTTCTCTGTCTTAAATGGAAGCAGCAGGGCATGAGGCACATATATGGCAAGTGTCTTTGCTGTAGTCATGTTACCCAAAGCTTCCTTTAACATAAGCCAGACCTCTCAACCTTACACAAACAAAAGTCCATTCTCATTGCCCTTGCCAGACTCCAGGGAAAAGAATGAAAATGATTATATTCTACTTTGAGAGATTCCCAAACCCATGAAATATGCCCAGGAGGAGAAATAGACATGTCCCTACTTTCCCTTCAGGACGACAAAGTTAGCAAGCATTTATATACACACACACATATATATATATATATGTGTGTGTGTATATACATATATATATGGTTTTTGTTTTATTTGATGGTTTTTTGTTTTGTTTGTTTTGTTGTGTTTTCTTTTCTTTTTTTTATTAACTTGAGTATTTCTTATATACATTTCGAGTGTTATTCCCTTTCCCAGTTTCCAGGCAAAAATCCCCCTCCCCCCTACCCCCTCCCCTTCCTTATGGGTATTCCCCTCCCAACCCTCCCGCCATTGCCGCCCTCCCCCCAACAGTCTAGTTCACTGGGGGTTCAGTCTTAGCAGGACCCAGGGCTTCCCCTTCCACTGGTGCTCTTACTAGGATATTCATTGCTACCTATGGGGTCAGAGTCCAGGGTCAGTCCATGTATAGTCTTTAGGTAGTGGCTTAGTCCCTGGAAGCTCTGATTGCTTGACATTGTTGTACATATGGGGTCTCGAGCCCCTTCAAGCTCTTCCAGTTCTTTCTCTGATTCCTTCAACGGGGGTTCTATTCTCAGTTCAGCGGTTTGCTGCTGGCATTCGCCTCTGTATTTGCTGTATTCTGCCTGTGTCTCTCAGGAGCGATCTACATCCGGCTCCTGTCGGTCTGCACTTCTTTGCTTCATCCATCTTGTCTAATTGGGTGGCTGTATATGTATGGGCCACATGTGGGGCAGGCTCTGAATGGGTGTTACTTCAGTCTCTGTTTTAATCTTTGCCTCTCCCTTCCCTGCCAAGGGTATTCTTGTTCCCCTTTTAAAGAAGGCATGAAACATTCACATTTTGATCATCCGTCTTGAGTTTCATTTGTTCTAGGCATCTAGGGTAATTCAAGCATTTGGGCTAATAGCCACTTATCAATGAATGCATACCATGTATGTCTTTCTGTGATTGGGTTAGCTCACTCAGAATGATATTTTCCAGTTCCAACCATTTGCCTACGAATTTCATAAAGCCGTTGTTTTTGATAGCTGAGTAATATTCCATTGTGTAGATGTACCACATTTTCTGTATCCATTCCTCCGTTGAAGGGCATCTGGGTTCTTTCCAGATTCTGGCTATTATAAATAAGACTGCGATGAACAAAGTGGAGAACGTGTCTTTTTTATAAGTTGGGGCATCTTTTGGGTATATGCCCAAAATAGGTATAGCTGGATCCTCAGGCAGTTCAATGTCCAATTTTCTGAGGAACCTCCAGACTGATTTCCAGAATGGTTTTACCAGTCTGCAATCCCACCAACAATGGAGGAGTGTTCCTCTTTCTCCGCATCCTCGCCAGCATCTGCTGTCACCTGAGTTTTTGATCTTAGCCATTCTCACTGGTATGAGGTGAAATCTCAGGGTTATTTTGATTTGCATTTCCCTTATGACTAAAGATGTTGAACATTTCTTTAGGTGTTTCTCAGCCATTCGGCATTCCTCAGCTGTGAATTGTTTGTTTAGCTCTGAACCCCATTTTTTAATAGGGTTATTTGTCTCCCTGCGGTCTAACTTCTTGAGTTCTTTTTATATTTTGGATATAAGGCCTCTATCTGTTGTAGGATTGGTAAAGATCTTTTCCCAATCTGTTGGTTGCCGCTTTGTCCTAACCACAGTGTCCTTTGCCTTACAGAAGCTTTGCAGTTTTATGAGATCCCATTTGTTGATTCTTGATCTTAGAGCATAAGCCATTAGTGTTTTGTTCAGGAAATTTTTTCCAGTGCCCATGTGTTCCAGATGCTTCCCTAGTTTTTCTTCTATTAGTTTGAGTGTGTCTGGTTTGATGTGGAGGTCCTTGATCCACTTGGACTTAAGCTTTGTACAGGGTGATAAGCATGGATCGATCTGCATTCTTCTACATATTGACCTCCAGTTGAACCAGCACCATTTGCTGAAAATGCTATCTTTTTTCCATTGGATGGTTTTGGCTCCTTTGTCAAAAATCAAGTGACCATAGGTGTGTGGGTTCATTTCTGGGTCTTCAATTCTATTCCATTGGTCTATCTGTCTGTCTCTGTACCAATACCATGCAGTTTTTATCACTATTGCTCTGTAATACTGCTTGAGTTCAGGGATAGTGATTCCCCCTGAAGTCCTTTCATTGTTGAGGATAGCTTTAGCTATCCTGGGTTTTTTGTTATTCCAGATGAATTTGCAAATTGTTCTGTCTAACTCTTTGAAGAATTGGATTGGTATTTTGATGGGGATTGCATTGAATCTGTAGATCGCTTTTGGTAAAATGGCCATTTTTACTATATTAATCCTGACAATCCATGAGCATGGGAGATCTTTCCATCTTCTAAGGTCTTCTTCAATTTCTTTCTTCAGTGTCTTGAAGTTCTTATTGTACAGATCTTTTACTTGCTTGGTTAAAGTCACACCGAGGTACTTTATATTATTTGGGTCTATTATGAAGGGTGTCGTTTCCCTAATTTCTTTCTCGGCTTGTTTCTCTTTTGTGTAGAGGAAGGCTACTGATTTATTTGAGTTAATTTTATACCCAGCCACTTTGCTGAAGTTGTTTATCAGCTTTAGTAGTTCTCTGGTGGAACTTTTGGGATCACTTAAATATACTATCATATCATCTGCAAATAGTGATATTTTGACTTCTTCTTTTCCGATCTGTATCCCCTTGACCTCCTTTTGTTGTCTGATTGCTCTGGCTAGAACTTCAAGAACTATATTGAATAAGTAGGGAGAGAGTGGGCAGCCTTGTCTAGTCCCTGATTTTAGTGGGATTGCTTCAAGTTTCTCTCCATTTAGTTTAATGTTAGCAACTGGTTTGCTGTATATGGCTTTTACTATGTTTAGGTATGGGGCTTGAATTCCTATTCTTTCCAGGACTTTTATCATGAAGGGGTGTTGAATTTTGTCAAATGCTTTCTCAGCATCTAATGAAATGATCATGTGGTTCTGTTCTTTCAGTTTGTTTATATAATGGATCACGTTGATGGTTTTCCGTATATTAAACCATCCCTGCATGCCTGGGATGAAGCCTACTTGATCATGGTGGATGATTGTTTTGATGTGCTCTTGGATTCGGTTTGCCAGAATTTTGTTGAGTATTTTTGCGTCGATATTCATAAGGGAAATTGGCCTGAAGTTCTCTTTCTTTGTTGTGTCTTTGTGTGGTTTAGGTATAAGAGTAATTGTGGCTTCATAGAAGGAATTCGGTAGTGCTCCATCTGTTTCAATTTTGTGGAATAGTTTGGATAATATTGGTATAAGGTCTTCTATGAAGGTCTGATAGAATTCTGCATTAACCCGTCTGGACCTAGGCTCCTTTTGGTTGGGAGACCTTTAATGACTGCTTCTATTTCCTTAGGAGTTATGGGGTTGTTTAACTGGTTTATCTGTTCCTGATTTAACTTCGGTACCTGGTATCTGTCTAGGAAATTGTCCATTTCCTGCAGATTTTCAAGTTTTGTTGAATATAGCTTTTATAGTAAGATCTGATGATTTTTTGAATTTCCTCTGAATCTGTAGTTATGTCTCCCTTTTCATTTCTGATTTTGTTAATTTGGACACATTCTCTGTGTCCTCTCGTTAGTCTGGCTAAGGGTTTATCTATCTTGTTGATTTTCTCAAAGAACCAACTTTTGGTTCTGTTGATTCTTTCTATGGTCCTTTTTGTTTCTACTTGGTTGATTTCAACTCTGAGTTTGATTATTTCCTGCCTTCTACTCCTCCTGGGTGTATTTGCTTCTTTTTGTTCTAGAGATTTTAGGTGTGCTGTCAAGCTGCTGACATATGCTCTTTCCTGTTTCTTTCTGCAGGCACTCAGCTCTATGAATTTTCCTCTTAGCACAGCTTTCATTGTGTCCCATAAGTTTGGGTATGTTGTACCTTCATTTTCATTAAATTCTAAAAAGTCTTTAATTTCTTTCTTTATTTCTTCCTTGACCAGGTTAACATTGAGTAGAGCATTGTTCAATTTCCACGTATATGTGGGCATTCTTCCCTTATTGTTATTGAAGACCAGTTTTAGGCCGTGGTGGTCCGATAGCACGCATGGGATTATTTCTATCTTTCTGTACCTGTTGAGGCCCGTTTTTTGACCAATTATATGGTCAATTTTGGAGAAAGTGCCATGAGGAGCTGAGAAGAAGGTATATCCTTTTGCTTTAGGATAGAATGTTCTATAAATATCCGTTAAGTCCATTTGGCTCATGACTTCTCTTAGTCTTTCTACGTCTCTGTTTAATTTCTGTTTCCATGATCTGTCCATTGATGAGAGTGGGGTGTTGAAATCTCCCACTATTATTGTATGAGGTTCAATGTGTGTTTTGAGCTTTAGTAAGGTTTCTTTTACGTATGTAGGTTCCCTTCTATTTGGGGCATAGATATTTAGGATTGAGAGTTCATCTTGGTGGATTTTTCCTTTGATGAATATGAAGTGTCCTTCCTTATCTTTTTTGATGACTTTTAGTTGAAAATTGATTTTATCTGGTATTAGAATGGCAACTCCAGCTTGCTTCTTCCGACCATTTGCTTGGAAAGTTGTTTTCCAGCCTTTCACTCTGAGGTAGTGTCTGTCTTTGTCACTGAGGTGTGTTTCCTGTAGGCAGCAGAATGCAGGGTCCTCGTTGCGTATCCAGTTTGTTAATCTATGTCTCTTTATTGGGGAGTTGAGGCCATTGATGTTGAGAGATATTAAGGAATAGTGATTATTGCTTCCTGTCATATTCATATTTGCATGTGAGGTTATGTTTGTGTGCTTTTCTTCTCTTTCTTTTGTTGCCAAGACGATTAGTTTCTTGCTTCTTCTAGGGTATAGCTTGCCTCCTTATGTTGGGCTTTACCATTTATTATCCTTTGTAGTGCTAGATTTGTAGAAAGATATTGTGTAAATTTGTTTTTGTCATGGAATATCTTGGTTTCTCCATCTATGTTAATTGAGAGTTTTGCAGGATACAGTAACCTGGGCTGGCATTTGTGTTCTCTTAGGGTCTGTATGACATCTGTCCAGGATCTTCTGGCCTTCATAGTTTCTGGCGAAAAGTCTGGTGTGATTCTGATAGGTCTGCCTTTATATGTTACTTGACCTTTTCCCCTTACTGCTTTTAATATTCTTTCTTTATTTTGTGCGTTTGGTGTTTTGACTATTATGTGACGGGAGGTGTTTCTTTTCTGGTCCAATATATTTGGAGTTCTGTAGGCTTCTTGTATGCCTATGGGTATCTCTTTTTTTAGGTTAGGGAAGTTTTCTTCTATGATTTTGTTGAAGATATTTACTGGTCCTTTGAGCTGGGAGTCTTCACTCTCTTCATACCTATTATCCTTAGGTTTGATCTTCTCATTGAGTCCTGGATTTCCTGTATGTTTTGGACCAGTAGCTTTTTCTGCTTTACATTATCTTTGACAGTTGAGTCAATGATTTCCATGGAATCTTCTGCTCCTGAGATTCTCTCTTCCATCTCCTGTATTCTGTTGGTGAAGCTTGTATCTACAGCTCCTTGTCTCTTCTTTTGGTTTTCTATATCCAGGGTTGTTTCCATGTGTTCTTTCTTGATTGCTTCTATTTCCATTTTTAATTCCTTCAACTGTTTGATTGTGTTTTCGTGGAATTCTTTCAGGGATTTTTGTGACTCCTCTCTATGGGCTTCTACTTGTTTATTTATGATTTCCTGGAATTCTTTCAGGGATTTTTGTGACTCCTCTCTATGGGCTTCTACTTGTTTAATTATATTTTCCTGGAATTCTTTCAGGCATTTTTGTGATTCCTCTCTGTAGGCTTCTACTTGTTCTCTAAGGGAGTTCTTCACGTTTTTCTTGAAGTCCTCCAGCATCATGATCAAATATGATTTTGAAACTAGATCTTGCTTTTCTGGTGTGTTTGGATATTCCATGTTTTTTTTGGTGGGAGAATTGGGCTCCGATGGTGCCATGTAGTCTTGGTTTCTGTTGCTTGGATTCCTGCGCTTGCCTCTCGCCATCAGATTATCTCTAGTGTTACTTTGTTCTGCTATTTCTGACAGTGGCTAGACTGCCCTATAAACCTGTGTGCCAGGAGTGCTGTAGACCTGTTTTCCTGTTTTCTTTCAGCCTGTTGTGGCGACAGAGTGTTCTGCTTTCGGGTGTGTAGTTTTCCCTCTCTACAGGTCTTCAGCTGTTCCTGTGGGCCTGTGTCTTGAGTTCACCAGACAGGTCACTTGCAGCAGAAAAGTTGGTCTTACCTGTGGTCCCGAGGCTCAAGTTTGCTCACGGGGTGCTGCCCAAGAGCTCTCAGCGGCAGCAGCAACCAGGAAGATCTGTGCCTCCCCTTCCGGGAGCTTCAGTGCACCAGGGTTCCAGATGGCGTTTGGTGTTTTCCTCTGGCATCTGAATTGTGTATGCAGAGTGCAGTCTCTTCTGGTTTCCCAGGCGTGTCTGCCTCTCTGAGGGTTTAGCTCTCCCTCCCACGGGATTTGGGTGCAGAGAACTGTTTATCCGGTCTGTTTCCTTCAGGTTCCGGCGGTGTCTCATGCAGGGGTCCTGCCGCTCCTGGGCCCTCCCCTACGGGAACCCAGAGGCCTTATACAGTTTCCTCTTGGGCCAGGGATGTGGACAGGGGTGGGCAGTGTTGGTGGTCTCTTCCGCTCTGCAGCCTCAGGAGTGCCCACCTGACCAGACGGTCAGGTCTCTCTGCCAAGGTGTCTGGGAGCAGAGAGCTGCTCGTTTGTTTTGTTTTTTAAGGACACACTCCATTAATAAGCACTATATTGGGAAATATTTTACCAATCAGATCTCTGAGGCTCATTAGCATCAATAAATTTTCGGGGTTAATAATTCCTTGAGTCCAGGAATTGTTCTGCTAGTTGTAAACTACATAGCAACCGTGTCTTCTCTCCATTAGGGTTGATAATATTTCCTCCACATCTGTGACAGTAAAAACTGACCAAATGTCCCCTGGGGACGAAATCATGGCAGCTGAGAACCGCTTTTTGAGTGAAGCATTTTCTTTTCTTCTTCATTTTCTTTAGTTGGCATATCCATCTTCACAGACATTTATTATTTCTTTGTGTTGAGAATACTCAAATCCTTTACAGAACCATCGTACAGGTGGATCACCATTAACCAAAAAGTAGTTAGGCAAAATGGTGGTACATTTTTTTTTTTTTGTTCTTTTTTTCGGAGCTGGGGACCGAACCCAGGACCTTGCGCTTCCTAGGTAAGCGCTCTACCACTGAGCTAAATCCCCAACCCCATGTTTTATTTTTAAAAATAAATATTTATTTTTAAAAATAAATATAACCTTCAATTCATTGTTGTCCTAATGCGGAATAGCCATGTGAAATTATTCCTCCTGTTCAACACTGGCCTCTCGCTCTACTCACCATCCTCTTACCATTTGCTCTACATGACTTCTTTGCCAGGCTCTGACAAGAATCCACTGGATTCCCTCTCTGCTTCTTTCACATTAACTTTTGACCTCGGCGCATGAATGAAACATGTAATACATTGCCCTACAGCTCCATCTACATTACTGAAAATTGCAAAAAATGTGCTTTTTTCCTCAACAAGTAATATCCAATGCATTATACTGTGCTCTATCTTTCTATTTGTTGGGTGCTGCTGTGAGAATTTTTATGTTTTCATTCTTTATTGTTGATATTAATCATCTGTCAGCTCTACGGCTAGCAAAGGTGCTCTCCCAGTCTGTGAGCTTCTCTCCATTCATTGTGTCCTTTACTGTACAGAATTGCTGAGGAAAACCCACACTTTGGATATAGGACTTGTGAGAATTAAGCTGGAACTGACCTAGGAGCCTCTACTGGGAGAACTAGACTTCACAGGTTCTGCACAACACCAAAGGAGAAAAGCAATCAGTAGTCCTACCAGTTATTGATGCCTATGACTCACAAGAATAAACAGCATGGTAAGATAGTCTCAAAAGCACACTAGTGGTGCTAATATCCCAGGAAGTTACCAATAACCATTAATAGGTATTATGGCCCACTCCATAAAAGGATATTTGTACCTGGTACTGTAACCTAGCCAAGTACACATGACTACTGAGGCCATGGAATCTAGAAGAAAACCTATTACGGCTACTTCCCTAAAGTAGTATAAATTCTGTGTTCTAAATGCTAATCCTTATGCCCACAGATAAGTGTAGCTTTTGCTTCTTAACTCATCAAGATGTGGAGAATGATGAACTATCAGGTGCTTATCCCAAAGTAATACATCTCCCCCTTCAGCCAAGGCTCAGGAAACACTGTAGAAGATGGGCCAGAAAGATTGTAAGAGTCAAGTAGCCAGAACATCTGCTGAAACACTGTGGGTTTTGCTATTGTTGTTATTTGCTTGTTTGTTTGTTTATAATATAGTGACAAAGCTGCACCTGTATGGTAGTCTAAATAAGAACTGTGCAAGGATGCCAGTTGCCATGCCAATATGGATGTGAAAAATCTCACAAGGCTCATAACGAGCTACAGGCTCCTTAATCGATGGCTTCTGAGAGTGGAGGATTTAATCTCCATGAATGAGCCCTTTAACTTGGTTATCCAATACCAAGTTATCAAGTCCTAAAAACATAATGTGTTCAAACAACACTAAGAGGACAATGGGTTGTATTTCTAGATCTGTAAGTATGTATATATGTAACAATAATATTAAAGGAAAAGATTTCATGAATTTGAGAATATATGGGGAAGAGGCCCGAGACTTGGAAGGAGGAGGGGGAATGATGTAAATACAGTACACATATATGAGGTTCTCCATTAAAATGTGTAGAAAGCAAAAGGAACCTAAAAGATTAACAGACAAAACATTACGTGAATGTGATCACCTGAGTACAGATGCCCAAGCAGCCGGAGGCATTGGACCTCCTGAAGGAGGAGTAATAGGCGATTGGGAGCTGAACTACAGCACGCAATGGATCGTGGCTCCTGAGTAAGAGCAGTATGCGTTCTTAATCTCTGAGTCATCTCTCTAGCCTCAGAAGACTCTTCTGACCTTTAATCCTTTGGTTGAGAGATCTTCCTCTTTAACTTCTATAACTGCAGAGCTGTGGAAGGATAAGCCAAAAAGAACAGTATAAAAAGGGTGTGTAAGGAAGAGAGGCAGGAATGAGGTGAGAATGAGTAGGGAAAATATATGAGCTGTGCATGGGAAGATTAGTAGAATACTGACTAACAACACACACACACACACACACACAGAGACAGACAGACAGACAGATGGACAGACAGACACAGAGACACAGAGACAGAGATAGACAGACAAAGACAGAGAGAAGAAAGAGAACCAAATCAAACTTGGTGAACCGGTGAGTCTTATTGCTTTACTCACAGGAATACAGATGATGGATTACTTACAGGAGGAGAAATGACTCAAAGACAGTTGCACCACCAAAGCCCTCCCCAGCATCAATGATAGCTCACCAAAAAAAAGGGGAGAGGGACATGGAGCACACTGTACAGCCTATGGGCAGTTCTGCAGACTGGAAATCAGGCTGAAGAGTGTCCCCTCCAGCTGGCTCGGTCTCCATCTCTTCCAGTCATCTTGACTGGCTTCTGCTTCTTTCAGGCTACTTGACTGGTCTCTGCTTCTGTTTTGCAGCGTGGCTCATGTGAGAAGTGACTTTTAGCTGTCTTTATTGTTTACTCTTGGTAAGTGAGGAGCCTAGTGCATCTGGTCAGTTTCAGGGACTTCCTGAAACAATTTTGAGCTGCTTACTTTCTTGTCTTACAGAGCTACAGGGTGGAACATTTCAATATCAGAGTGTACTATTACACAATAGCTAAGAAACACAATATTGAAATAGAGAATCTAGTGAGTTAGAGATATTGACATTAGGAATTATGATGCAAAGCTCTTAATTTAATATCTTAAATATTTAAATAACAGGCAAAATTGCTTTTGTGGCCACCTACTATTCTGCTATTCAGATAAAAAGGAATTGGAACATTGGTTGTAGTCTGGTCAGTAGGCTTCATCTTTTTAGAAGAAAAAAAAATCCACTACAAGCTGAGATTTGAGTATTGCTTAAGAAACTCTAGCATGGAAAAGACACGTTCTATCCTTATAGAAAAGCACAGGATATAGGACAGCTATCCAGAGACAGAAGGAGTTTTATGGAAACTTATTCACATCTCATTCAGGAAGTATTAATCCTTCCAAAGACTATTTGATATTACATCCAAGGCTAAAACAATTGTTTCAGCGATTTTCATTAAATCTTATACGGAGGCACATAATCTCACATCAAATGTTTCTTCTCTTGAATTCTCGCATATTCCTATTTAACCGAGTCTGAAGCATTGCTATACCCGAGCATGTCTTTGGTTTACTCCCAAGCCAAATCCATCTATGGTATGGTGTTTCAGCAGCTATCTTTGCTTCATCACATGCTAGAAAAATGTATGCAGAACGTGCAGTGAGCCTCTAACAGGACTTATAGCATTTATGGTGGGGATTATATTGTAAAATGGTTCTGCAGACTACACTTGGGAGAAATTATTGTGATGCCCAATAATAAGACCCATGAATTTGTAATCAATAAATCCTATGAAATATTAAACCAAAGGATGAAAAATTGCAATAATGACCTTAGTTCCCTTCTAATTGTACATAAAATGCATAACCAGTGAAAAAAGTAGTTTGCATATTTTAAATAGAAACTAGATGTCTCAAGATCTAGGGTTTATATTTTGCAATACTGAATAACCTCTTGCCTTCTGAGCAACTTATTAAAAAGTGAAAGTAAATTTTCCTTAATAATGTTAGATAAATGTTATTAAGGAGCATTAAGCCTGCTATCCCTAGAATTCCAATATTTATATGACTTATAGACCCACAGAAAGTTTATATTAACTTTCGGAAAATAGTTTACCCTCCAATTTTTCTTTGTATATCAGGAAAGTGGGAGTGGGACGAGGGTGCTTATTTATGGCTAGTTATTTTAAGGCAGGGTCTCACACAGCCTAGGCTAGCCCCAAGCATACATGTAACTAAAGATGACCTAGAATTCTTATCCCTCCTGCTCTTATTTCCTAAGTGGTTTTATGAGAGGTATTCATCAGCAGACCCAGGTATACAATATCTCTTTTACATTGATTCAAATAAAACTAAGATTTTTCTCAAGCATTTACCTATTTATGAAATAAAACTTTGAAAATAAATGTTTCTTGTTTCTTTGTGACTGTTTGCAAATAAAAACAGAGACTAGGTGTTTTGTTTCTTCCATATGAGATAATGTACACGGGAACTATTTATAGAATTTCATATATATTCTGCTTTTTAAACACACATACTTAACATTAAGTGAAGTCTCACATTTTACTTATGCGTGTATCTTTTAATATTGGTGATTTTGGTGATCACACTGTGAAAACAAATCTTCATCCTAACACCATTTTGTCAACTATTCTCTAAGACTCTCACATTGAAATTGGTTGAGTAGGACAATCTCACATTTGTAGACACCTGATCACAATTCTCCTTAGAGCATTCTTCCAAAATAAGGTCTACACATGGTTCCTGAAAGCCTATTACTGTCCCAGGAGACAGTGAACCCTATCTTGCAAATTATCTGTGACTAGAGTTTAAAGAAACTAATCTCTGCTAAGTATGATATTACTTAGCAGTTAAAGAAATAGAATTCTCTTTTGTGAGAACTCTTGATCACTTTTGTTAAATTTTTTTTTATCCAATATAGTTTGGGAAGGTGGATAAAATAGTATTTCTTCTTGTTAGATGAATATTTTCATAGTTCTCTCTTGTCACAAAAAGGAAATGCAAAAAGGAGCTGATGAACCACCTTTGTTCTTCCTATTATCAATGTCTAATAAATGTGACAATCTTAGCAATTACTAAATAACATGACACCCCAGCAATCAATTGGGTTTGACCCAGGAGGTCAGCTATTTCAACTTAATAATTTTAAACTGAAATGTGATGAAATGCCAATCAATTTCCACTTTATTGAGATCATTTTATCTCATCACCAATATATAACCCCAAGAGCTGCCTTTAAAGATGGCAAATTATAGATGAATTATTCCCATCCAGAGGTCTTCTTATGTGAAAACTTGAAAATCACAGAAAACAAGACCTGCTCCAGGCAAGTACATCCACTGACCTTCCACAGCTTGGCATCCCAATTCATCCAGAGATGGTTAAGTAGAGTAAAATAGGTATCAGGAAATAAGATTCAGGAGCACAGGAGAGGAATAACCAGTTTGACCTAAATTATACAACATAATTGCATTAGAATACTATTTAATGAATCAAATTGAAACACTGGCTCAAGAACATTTAAAGACTAGGAAAGAGAAATCCTTAATGACAAACAGGACACACAGGACTCCTCTTCATGATAAAAGTCATGAGTGAGCCCTCCACCTGATGCCCTCAGAGAACACAAATACGCACACCCCTGTGGTTTATCTGCCAGAAGTCTAGGCAAGTGGGGAATCCATTTCATTAATCTCATGTGTACCTGTTGTGAATTTTCATATGTATTATGATTCAGATCTGTCCTGCTGTACCTAGTTGTGATTCTCATTGTGTGTTTGGGAACTCATCTTCCTTCCCTGAACTAGGCTGGATACAGTTCTTGTAATATGTGTTTGGAGGAAAGCGTTTTAGAGGCCAGCTTTTCTCGGTTATGTTAAAAATTCTTCTTGCAGTATTACCAGAATAATGGGTAAATGCTGTCTTCTGTAAGTGTCTTAATTCAATTGTGCTTTATATCATCTTAAACCCTATGCAAAGCATAATATGCTCCACCATTCGAGATTTATCAACCACACATACTCATCTGCTCTTACCTTGTAGGCATCCATTAGTGTTAAAGTGACAAGTCACAGTTTCTTCACAGTCCTTGGGTTTCTGGTTTTATTTTTAATGCAAATCTATCTTTGCTTCAACATCTGGTCCATTTTCTTTCCTTCTTTCTTTCTTTCTAACAGATTGTGAAATACACACACACACACACACACACACATGCACGCACTCCACAAGTGTATTCTGTAAAACAGATTATAAATTAAACTGTAAATATTAGATATAGAAACAAAGTTTGAGTATACTGTTCTTCTCATTCAATCTAAGGCTGTACACACATATCAAAAACAAGCAAGAATTCATCAAAGTGGTTATATCCAATATTATCAGAGATTAATCAACTTTTACAATACTTTAATAATTAGCAAATATAATCAGAAAATTTTTTGAAAAAGCAGAATATATTGAAAATGAAAAATAATGCTACTGGGGAAATTAGTTCTTTTCAGAAAAAGCTATGAAAGTTGTGTGTGTGTGTGTGTGTGTGTGTGTGTGTGTGTGTGTGTGTGTGAAAATAGAAGTAGGCTAATAAGCACAGATTTGCATTGACAAAATTTAATATGAATTCAATTCTCCTATTTAATCTATAAGCTCTATGTAATCTTAAACTTCAAACAGGATTTGTCGGAACAGATTGATAAATTAACACAGTGAAACAGAATGTTGAAGGTTCAGTGAGGGAGAACCTAATTATATCAAGGCAAAGCTAGGGTCTAAGCGGCAGATAAGCAGATCGATAATCCTCAATGGAGACAACGACAATCAATACAGATGCATTTATGGCTTTAGTTATAAGAAAGATGATAAATGAATGAGGAAATGTCTGTCTACAAATTATAACTTTCCATTTGAAAAATATATCGTCATTAACTTACATTATACTGAAAAGAATCTGAATGTTTTTAAATGGAATTTTATTTGGAAAAGGAAAGACTATAAGAGTCTCCGTTATTTTTCTATTGTTTTGAAGAGACACCATGACCAAGGCAACTTAGAAATGAAAGTATTTAATTGAGGGTTCCCTCACAGTTCAGAGGGTTAGGCAGTGACCATCACAGCCAAGTGCATGGCAGCCGGTTAGCAAGCAGAGTGCTAAAGAAGTAGCTGAGAGCTTATGTGGGGTCCAGGATCTGCAAGCCTGAGGCAAAGCCAGAGAAAGAGTGAAAAAGAAGGGGAAGGAGGAAAGGAAGAGGGACAGACAGACAGACAGACAGACAGACAGGGAGGGAGGGAGGGAGGAAAGGAGAGGGAGAAGCTGAGGGAAGGAGAGGAGGAGAAAGGGAAGAAGGGAGTTCTAACTATAAATGGAATAAACTTTTGAAATCTCAAAGTCCACTCCCAATGACACACCTCCTCTAACAAGGCTACGCACCCCAGCCCTTTCCAAAGCGTTCCACCTTCTGAGGAACAAGCATTCAAATGGCTACAGAAGCCATACTCATTCAAAGTGCCATAAACAGTAACATAAAAACACCAAGAAATGTCTGTACTCTGGAGAAGGAGGTGACCTTGCTAAGTAAAAAAAAAAAAGCTAGAAATCATTACCATCAAAAATATATGGATACATTGTCTGATAAAAATTTTCCACTGATGTACTATTGACAAACATATGATGCAGCCATATATGCAAGAATAGTTAATTTCTTCATTCATAATTTTATGTGATATGTCTACATGTATATCCAGGCATACATGTAGAGATCAGAGAGCCACTTTATAAAAGTTCTCTCCTTCCACCTGACTTTGAGGCAGGATATCTCGTTCATTCTTCTTCTGTTCTGCAGACTAGCCTAAGTCACAACACTTAACTTTTTCATGGACCCAGGGATCAATCTCCAGTCATCAGTCATGCAAACCATGCCATTTTTGTTTCCTGAGCCCTCTTTTTCTACACCAAGACACCCCACCCTCCTTTATAAAACAATTACTTTTTTATTTGTGTGATGCTGTGAATTGAACCCAGAGCCTTAGTCATGATAGGCAAGTAAATGCTTTACTGGTGAGTCGTACCAGCACTCAGCTTTAACCAGTTATTACAACATGTGAAGACCTGAAGCTGAAAAATTAATGAGAATAAATCAGCTAAAGGACAAATACTCTGACTTATATGAAGCCTAAAGGAGTTGAACTCATTCAAATAGAGAACACAATAGCTGTTCCCAGGGTTGGGACAAAGCAGTGTCATGGTGAGCCTTTCAAAATTTGTTAAGATGACATTATCACAAGAGAGGAGAGAGAGAGAGAGAGAGAGAGAGAGAGAGAGAGAGAGAGAGAGAGAGGAATAAAAGGAGGGAGAAAGGTGGGGATGGAGGAAGAGAAAGAAGACAAGATATAGATAGATAGATAGATAGATAGATAGATAGATAGATAGATGGATGGATGGATGGATGGATGGATGGATAGATAGAGGAATAAAAGGAGGAAGAAAGATTGGGATGGAGGAAGAGAAAAAAGACAAAAGATAGACAGACAGACAGACAGACAGACAGACAGACAGACAGACAGATAGATAGATAGATAGATAGATAGATAGAATTAAAATGATAACACAGACAGACTAGACAGACTCAAACTAAGTTCTGGAGGTTTGGAGCATTTCTATTACCTTGATGGTAGCAGTGGAACCAAGATTGTTTTCATATATCCAAATTTACCAATGATCTACATTAAATAAGTATATTTCTTTATATGTCAATCATATCATACTACAGTGCTTAAAAATTAAATAACACATGGAAAAATGATACCATATAACATACTCAATAAACATCAGAGTACCTGACCTCTCTGGAGACAAATATAATATTAAAATAATAAAACTTAGCTGTAGAGCCCAGAGAGTAAAGGTACTGGCTGCCAAACCTGAGTTCAGTCCCTGGGACTCACACAGAGGAAGGGAAGCACCAGTTCTTCACATTGTCCTCTGACCGCCACATACGTACAATGATACATTTGTGCATGCACATGCATACTCACATAAATAAATAGAACTTTAACTTAGAAAATAATGAATGCAACTGGAGATTATCCTGGATTGATATAGCTTTGTCCTTTTACCCAGAGATAAGTGCAGTCCTTACCACACATCAGGGAAATTTCTCTTTGCAACAAAGACCATTACAGAAAACCACAAGGAATCCAAATGTAGAGTTGTGAAGCCTGTTCTCAATGGATACATTTCAAAATTTTGGACTCTTTTTTCATTAATTGATGTTACACACACACGCGCGCGCACACACACACACACACACACACACACACACGCACACACACACACACACACACACATATATATACATATATATATCACATCTATGTGTCTATCGCCTATCTATCATCTATCTACCTATATGGTGTGTGTGTGTGTGTGTGTGTGTGTGTGTGTGTGTGTGTGTATTACCTTTGCAATCTGTATAATGTTACTTGTACATATATTTTCAAGGCTGAGCATTTAGTATTAGATTACCAGATGGTGTGCTCTTCCCTGGGCAAGACCATTTCTCCTGCCCTCAGCATTCTTTAATTGCCTGTAGTTCTTTGTGTATGGTTGAGATCTCCTGGGTTTGCCACTGTTCTTGTTTGACTCATGTTTAGGGGTCATGTGGGTGAAAGTGGCAGCTTCTGATATTACTAGAAGACACAATCTCAATGCAAACTCCCTGTTCTATGACTTTTACCATCTTTCCACCTCTTCTTCTACAGTGATCCCTGAATGCTAGGTAGAAAGGCTGTGTTGTAATGTATCCATTGAGAACAAGCTCCATGACTTCTGAAAAACCCAGTAAATAACTAAATAATTAAGAACATAACAAATGAAACCAGCAGAGAGAACACAAAGGAAACCAATAGCAAGAGAATTCACAACTAAAACTCACTGAAGACATTTAAATTTCCTGGTAATCAGAAATGAAACTAAAAAATAGACAGTCCTTGTTTATTTATTCTTTAGTTTGGCAAAACTGAAAGATTTATAATATATTGTGATACTAGAATTAGAAAATACAGACTCTTAGAAAAGTAGTTGGATCAAATAGAACTTGGAACATCATTTTAAGATACTCATTTAAAAACATTAAAGTTAAAAATACATTACCTGTTCAACTCAATAGTTCCATGTCTACAAATTTATCCTACAGAAATATCTGGCATAGTAAAATATTGCTCATAAGTTTAGACAAGCAAAAACCTAGTTTATCCATTTACAGTGGAAACTTTTAAAAACTGTGAGTAATTCTATATACTGTAACAGTTGTCAGCATTGTGAAATACCCTGATATGGAGTGATCTGTAAGGTTTTACTCCAAATAAAAAGGAAGAAAAATATTGTATAGATAAAATGACAAGTGTGGCATCACTATTTACATATGTCTTTGTGGATATCTGTATCCCTGTGGATCAAGCTATTCTCTATTGTTTATTTCAGAGAATAAGTAAAGAATATGGAACACAGAAAATTAAACAAGCATGTCTTAATCACTTTTCTATTGCTGCAAAGAGACACGATGAACAATGCAATTCTTTAAAAAGAAAGCATTTAATTGGGGTCTTGCTTATACATTCAGAAGTTAGAGCATTATCATCATGGCAGGGAGCATGGTGAGTATGTTTGCAGACATGGAGAAGTAGCTAAGAATTCCTCATCCAGATCCATAAGCAGAGAGACAGAGACAGACAGAAAAACAGAAAGAGACTGTGACAGAGAGGAAGAGACAGAAACAGAGAGACTAGCATAGGTTTTTAAAACTTCAAAGCCCACCCCACCTCTTTCAACAAGACCTCACTGCCAAATACTTAAATCACTCTCTGGTGACTATAAGTTCAAATAGATGAGAGTATAGGGCCTATTCCCATTCAAACCACCACAAAGCATATTCCCTACTCTGCCTTCACGAGCTTACAATGCAGAGGGCAAGCAAGCAAATGCCATTGTTTACACAGCTTCATGGAAATTGTAAGCAGCAGATTGTGGTGAGAAGTACCATGGGATTAGTTTCGCCAAGGCCACTTGGTCAGATGGCTAGAAAAGACCTAGGCAAGCAAGGTCAAGCCAAGACAATTTAGTCAAGATAATCAGCAAGGGATTGGTTAAAGACATAGAGGTTGGCTGCATCAAAGGAGAGGATTCCAAGAGAAGGTTGAAACAGAAGCCCAAAAGAAAAGGAGCTAAGTATTAAGGATAGGAATGTCTTGGAGAACTATGTATCCATTTTGACTTCTAGGTAAGGGAATGACAGGTGTGATACAGAAGAGCTTCTCCATCATTATCTGTGAAATTATAACTGCCTGAACTATTTGTTGAAAGAATGTCTGTATGTGTTCTATTACCAATTAAAAAATGAGTGCTACTGCTCTGTAAAATATAGGTTTGGGGACACAAAACTTGTATGTACAAGACTCCAGACCAGTAGCTAAAAGCAAGTCTGAATGAGTCTGTCTGGCATCAGATGCATCAGACTTCCCAGGAGAAAAGAAAACACTCATTTTCAGTATTTATTCAAGGAATCCCCAAATGGTGACTTCTTTGTGTCACTTAGAAATGACGTGCTTTCCAAACATAAATGTTCCCTTTCAGTTAGGAAGAAAATAGAAACATGATTGAGGTGTGACTATCTGGTGAGTATTCAGGTCTTAGAAGTTTTGTTTCTTGAGTGGTAGAGTCTGTTTTGTCCCACTTTGTTCAAAGATAATTTTACAGATGGAAATTTAGATTGGGATAGAAATGAAGAGGGGATGGATTAAAAGAGAAAGGAATGGAAGAGGAAAAACTTGTGGGAAAGAACTGAGAAGGAATGCTCAATATTTCAGATGCAAGAGGGACCAGTTCTAGAGTTTTTTCCCAACCTGTTAAACATATATTAAAGATTCCAGGAGTGCAGCCTTAAATCCTGAGGCAGATGCCATAAAGAGCATCAAACACCGCTCTCCTGAGACTATAGTCTATCTTGCCATCTAGTGAGAGCCAGGATGATGAGCTACAGGTTGGAGCTCCTCACACTGCTAAACTCCTCTGCTCTGTACCCAAGTCTGCACCCCAAGGCTGATCCAGTGATGCTGCAGTCAGTCGCACTCATGGGATTGAAGCAGAAAGAAGAACAGAATGGAGGAGCCACACACGGTCAATGGCCAATGAGGTGACTTGGTCTTGGCAGTGAGGTGACTTATCTAAATCCATAGTCTGGAAAACAACACGACTGAAATCAATCCACCTGCTTCGTGTTGTACATCTACTTCCCAGCAGGCTGCAATATCTTTTACAGGGTCAATCATCACTCATCCATTCTTCATTTCACAAAGTAAAACTGTCAATCATCCCATGGCAGCAATCATCCTATTGTGACATCCCTGGGTACCAGAACAAGTCATGGATGCTAAGGGAATCAAACAGAATCAAACAACAAGAAGATAGCTAAGGAAACCTTTTTATTGGGAAAGAAATATTTTTTCATGTCTGTATTACCTAACTTTTGTTGGCTTTTTGTTTAGAGGATTAAAGGTTTGGGTACTGGGGGCATATGAGGTTTTGTTTGCTTTTGGTTTTGTTTCCTGACTTGTGGTATTGGGTTTAGTTTTGTTCTGTTTTGTTTTGGCTGAAAGAACAGAAAAGCTATAGTAAAGAAGAATAGTAATAAAAAGTCCTCAAATAAAACACAGGGTAGACACACAAGCATGGAAGCTAGAAAACTCACAATGCAGTCAGAAATAATAAATTTTTTATGTGACACTTAACAGTAGTCCTAGATCCATGACAATGACCACACAACTGAGCTTTGTATGAAGATATTAAAGTCTTTTTATAATAAGTACACATACATTACAATCATATAATGGTAAGTGTGCAAATATTATAATCACATATAGTAACAAAAACATTATAGTTCTTATATAATAAGGGCACAAACTTTACAGTTCTCATATAGTAAGTACACAAACATTATAGTCCTTATATAGAAAGACCACAAGCATTACAATCCTTATATAGCAAGAACATTTAAAAAGTATGTGCCTTCCTGGTTGCTGCCGCTGCAGAGAGCCCCTGGGCAGCACCCCACCAGCGAACTTGAGCCTCGGGACCACAGGTAAGACCAAATTTTCTGCTGCAAGAAAGCTGCCTGGTGAGCTTGGGACACACGGAAGCAGAATTTCTCTAGAACCGGGCACGTTCTGTGTTTACCGGAAGTCCCACACCCGCGGATCCCGGCCCGCAGCAGCTCTCTGCTCCCAGACCCGGTGAGAGAGAGACCCAACCGCCTGGTCAGGTGGGCACTCCTGAGGCGGCAGAGCGGAAGAGACCACCAACACTGCTCACCCCTGCCCACATCCCTGGCCCAAGAGGAAACTGTATAAGGCCTCTGGGCTCCCGTGGGGGAGGGCCCAGGAGCGGCAGGACCCCTGCCGGAGACACCACCGGACCCTGAAGGAAACAGACCGGATAAACAGTTCTCTGCACCCAAATCCCGTGGGAGGGAGAGCTAAACCTTCAGAGAGGCAGACAGGCCTGGGAAACCAGAAGAGACTGCTCCCTGCACACACATCTCGGACGCCAGAGGAAAAAGCCAAAGACCATCTGGAACCCTGGTGCACTGAAGCTCCCGGAAGGGGCGGCACAGGTCTTCCTGGTTGCTGCCGCTGCAGAGAGCCCCTGGACAGCACCCCACGAGCAAACCTGAGCCTCGGGACCACAGGTAAGACCAAATTTTCTGCTGCAAGAAAGCTGCCTGGTGAACTCAAGACACAGGCCCACAGGAACAGCTGAAGACCTGTAGAGAGGAAAAACTACACGCCCGAAAGCAGAACACTCTGTCCCCATAACTGACTGAAAGAGAGGAAAACAGGTATACAGCACTCCTGACACACAGGCTTATAGGACAGTCTAGCCACTGTCAGAAATAGCAGAACAAAGTAACACTAGAGATAATCTGATGGCGAGAGGCAAGCGCAGGAACCCAAGCAACAGAAACCAAGACTACATGCCATCATCGGAGCCCAATTCTCCCACCAAAACAAACATGGAATATCCAAACACACCAGAAAAGCAAGATCTAGTTTCAAAATCATATTTGATCATGATGCTGGAGGACTTCAGGAAAGACCTGAACACACTTAGGGAAGCACAGGAAAACATTAATAAACAAGTAAAAGCCTACAGAGAGGAATCGCAAAAATCCCTGAAAGAATTCCAGGAAAACACAATCAAACAGTTGAAGGAATTAAAAATGGAAATAGAAGCAATCAAGAAAGAACACATGGAAACAACCCTGGATATAGAAAACCAAAAGAAGAGACAAGGAGCTGTAGATACAAGCTTCACCAACAGAATACAAGAGATGGAAGAGAGAATCTCAGGAGCAGAAGATTCCATAGAAATCATTGACTCAACTGTCAAAGATAATGTAAAGCGGAAAAAGCTACTGGTCCAAAACATACAGGAAATCCAGGACTCAATGAGAAGATCAAACCTAAGGATAATAGGTATAGAAGAGAGTGAAGACTCCCAGCTCAAAGGACCAGTAAATATCTTCAACAAAATCATAGAAGAAAACTTCCCTAACCTAAAAAAAGAGATACCCATAGGCATACAGGAAGCCTACAGAACTCCAAATAGATTGGACCAGAAAAGAAACACCTCCCGTCACATAATTGTCAAAACACCAAACGCACAAAATAAAGAAAGAATATTAAAAGCAGTAAGGGAAAAAGGTCAAGTAACATATAAAGGGAGACCTATCAGAATCACACCAGACTTCTCGCCAGAAACTATGAAGGCCAGAAGATCCTGGACTGATGTTATACAGACCCTAAGAGAACACAAATGCCAGCCCAGATTACTGTATCCAGCAAAACTCTCAATTAACATTGATGGAGAAACCAAGATATTCCATGACAAAACCAAATTTACACAATATCTTTCTACAAATCCAGCACTACAAAGGATAATAAATGGTAAAGCCCAACATAAGGAGGCAAGCTATACCCTAGAAGAAGCAAGAAACTAATCGTCTTGGCAACAAAACAAAGAGAATGAAAGCACACAAACATAACCTCACATCAAATATGAATATAACGGGAAGCAATAATCACTATTCCTTAATATCTCTCAATATCAATGGCCTCAACTCCCCAATAAAAAGACATAGATTAACAAACTGGATACGCAACGAGGACCCTGCATTCTGCTGCCTACAGGAAACACACCTCAGAGACAAAGACAGACACTACCTCAGAGTGAAAGGCTGGAAAACAACTTTCCAAGCAAATGGTCAGAAGAAGCAAGCTGGAGTAGCCATTCTAATATCAAATAAAATCAATTTCCAACTAAAAGTCATCAAAAAAGATAAGGAAGGACACTTCATATTCATCAAAGGAAAAATCAACCAAGATGAACTCTCAATCCTAAATATCTATGCCCCAAATACAAGGGCACCTACATACGTAAAAGAAACCTTACTAAAGCTCAAAACACACATTGCACCTCACACAATAATAGTGGGAGATTTCAACACACCACTCTCATCAATGGACAGATCATGGAAACAGAAATTAAACAGTGATGTAGACAGACTAAGAGAAGTCATGAGCCAAATGGACTTAACGGATATTTATAGAACATTCTATCCTAAAGCAAAAGGATATACCTTCTTCTCAGCTCCTCATGGTACTTTCTCCAAAATTGACCATATAATTGGTCAAAAAACGGGCCTCAACAGGTACAGAAAGATAGAAATAATCCCATGCGTGCTATCGGACCACCACGGCCTAAAACTGGTCTTCAATAACAATAAGGGAAGAATGCCCACATATACGTGGAAATTGAACAATGCTCTACTCAATGATAACCTGGTCAAGGAAGAAATAAAGAAAGAAATTAAAAACTTTTTAGAATTTAATGAAAATGAAGATACAACATACTCAAACTTATGGGACACAATGAAAGCTGTGCTAAGAGGAAAACTCATAGCGCTGAGTGCCTGCAGAAAGAAACAGGAAAGAGCATATGTCAGCAGCTTGACAGCACACCTAAAAGCTCTAGAACAAAAAGAAGCAAATACACCCAGGAGGAGTAGAAGGCAGGAAATAATCAAACTCAGAGCTGAAATCAACCAAGTAGAAACAAAAAGGACCATAGAAAGAATCAACAGAACCAAAAGTTGGTTCTTTGAGAAAATCAACAAGATAGATAAACCCTTAGCCAGACTAACGAGAGGACACAGAGAGTGTGTCCAAATTAACAAAATCAGAAATGAAAAGGGAGACATAACTACAGATTCGGAGGAAATTCAAAAAATCATCAGATCTTACTATAAAAACCTATATTCAACAAAATTTGAAAATCTTCAGGAAATGGACAATTTCCTAGACAGATACCAGGTATCGAAGTTAAATCAGGAACAGATAAACCAGTTAAACAACCCCATAACTCCTAAGGAAATAGAAGCAGTCATTAAAGGTCTCCCAACCAAAAAGAGCCCAGGTCCAGACGGGTTTAGTGCAGAATTCTATCAAACCTTCATAGAAGACCTCATACCAATATTATCCAAACTATTCCACAAAATTGAAACAGATGGAGCCCTACCGAATTCCTTCTACGAAGCCACAATTACTCTTATACCTAAACCACACAAAGACACAACAAAGAAAGAGAACTTCAGACCAATTTCCCTTATGAATATCGACGCAAAAATACTCAATAAAATTCTGGCAAACCGAATTCAAGAGCACATCAAAACAATCATCCATCATGATCAAGTAGGCTTCATCCCAGGCATGCAGGGATGGTTTAATATACGGAAAACCATCAACGTGATCCATTATATAAACAAACTGAAAGAACAGAACCACATGATCATTTCATTAGATGCTGAGAAAGCATTTGACAAAATTCAACACCCCTTCATGATAAAAGTCCTGGAAAGAATAGGAATTCAGGGCCCATACCTAAACATAGTAAAAGCCATATACAGCAAACCAGTTGCTAACATTAAACTAAATGGAGAGAAACTTGAAGCAATCCCACTAAAATCAGGGACTAGACAAGGCTGCCCACTCTCTCCCTACTTATTCAATATAGTTCTTGAAGTTCTAGCCAGAGCAATCAGACAACAAAAGGAGATCAAAGGGATACAGATCGGAAAAGAAGAGGTCAAAATATCACTATTTGCAGATGACATGATAGTATATTTAAGTGATCCCAAAAGTTCCACCAGAGAACTACTAAAGCTGATAAACAACTTCAGGAAAGTGGCTGGGTATAAAATTAACTCAAATAAATCAGTAGCCTTCCTCTACACAAAAGAGAAACAAGCCGAGAAAGAAATTAGGGAAACGACACCCTTCATAATAGACCCAAATAATATAAAGTACCTCGGTGTGACTTTAACCAAGCAAGTAAAAGATCTGTACAATAAGAACTTCAAGACACTGAGGAAAGAAATTGAAGAAGACCTCAGAAGATGGAAAGATCTCCCATGCTCATGGATTGGCAGGATTAATATGGTAAAAATGGCCATTTTACCAAAAGCAATCTACAGATTCAATGCAATCCCCATCAAAATACCAATCCAATTCTTCAAAGAGTTAGACAGAACAATTTGCAAATTCATCTGGAATAACAAAAAACCCAGGATAGCTAAAGCTATCCTCAACAATAAAAGGACTTCAGGGGGAATCACTATCCCTGAACTCAAGCAGTATTACAGAGCAATAGTGATAAAAACTGCATGGTATTGGTACAGAGACAGACAGATAGACCAATGGAATAGTATTGAAGACCCAGAAATGAACCCACACACCTATGGTCACTTGATTTTTGACAAAGGAGCCAAAACCATCCAATGGAAAAAAGATAGCATTTTCAGCAAATGGTGCTGGTTCAACTGGAGGGCAACATGTAGAAGAATGCAGATCAATCCATCCTTATCACCCTGTACAAAGCTTAAGTCCAAGTGGATCAAGGACCTCCACATCAAACCAGACACACTCAAACTAATAGAAGAAAAACTAGGGAAGCATCTGGAACACATGGGCACTGGAAAAAATTTCCTGAACAAAACACCAATGGCTTATGCTCTAAGATCAAGAATCGACAAATGGGATCTCATAAAACTGCAAAGCTTCTGTAAGGCAAAGGACACTGTGGTTAGGACAAAACGGCAACCAACAGATTGGGAAAAGATCTTTACCAATCCTACAACAGATAGAGGCCTTATTTCCAAAATATACAAAGAACTCAAGAAGTTAGACCGCAGGGAAACAAATAACCCTATTAAAAAATGGGGTTCAGAGCTAAACAAAGAATTCACAGCTGAGGAATGCCGAATGGCTGAGAAACACCTAAAGAAATGTTCAACATCTTTAGTCATAAGGGAAATGCAAATCAAAACAACCCTGAGATTTCACCTCACACCAGTGCGATTGGCTAAGATCAAAAACTCAGGTGACAGCAGATGCTGGCGAGGATGTGGAGAAAGAGGAACACTCCTCCATTGTTGGTGGGATTGCAGACTGGTAAAACCATTCTGGAAATCAGTCTGGAGGTTCCTCAGAAAATTGGACATTGAACTGCCTGAGGATCCAGCTATACCTCTCTTGGGCATATACCCAAAAGATGCCTCAACATATAAAAGAGACACGTGCTCCACTATGTTCATCGCAGCCTTATTTATAATAGCCAGAAGCTGGAAAGAACCCAGATGCCCTTCAACAGAGGAATGGATACAGAAAATGTGGTACATCTACACAATGGAATATTACTCAGCTATCAAAAACAACGAGTTTATGAAATTCGTAGGCAAATGGTTGGAACTGGAAAATATCATCCTGAGTGAGCTAACCCAATCACAGAAAGACATACATGGTATGCACTCATTGATAAGTGGCTATTAGCCCAAATGCTTGAATTACCCTAGATCCCTAGAACAAACGAAACTCAAGACGGATGATCAAAATGTGAATGCTTCACTCCTTCTTTAAATGAGGAAAAAGAATACCCTTGGCAGGGAAGGGAGAGGCAAAGATTAAAACAGAGACTGAAGGAACACCCATTCAGAGCCTGCCCCACATGTGGCCCATACATATACAGCCACCCAATTAGACAAGATGGATGAAGCAAAGAAGTGCAGACCGACAGGAGCCGGATGTAGATCGCTCCTGAGAGACACAGCCAGAATACAGCAAATATAGAGGCGAATGCCAGCAGCAAACCACTGAACTGAGAATAGGTCCCCTATTGAAGGAATCAGAGAAAGAACTGGAAGAGCTTGAAGGGGCTCGAGACCCCAAAAGTACAACAATGCCAAGCAACCAGAGCTTCCAGGGACTAAGCCACTACCTAAAGACTATACATGGACTGACCCTGGACTCTGACCCCATAGGTAGCAATGAATATCCTAGTAAGAGCACCAGTGGAAGGGGAAGCCCTGGGTCCTGCTAAGACTGAACCCACAGTGAACTAGTCTATGGGGGGAGGGCGGCAATGGGGGGAGGGTTGGGAGGGGAACACCCATAAGGAAGGGGAGGTGGGAGGGGGATGTTTGCCCGGAAACCGGGAAAGGGAATAACACTCGAAATGTATATAAGAAATACTCAAGTTAATAAAAAAAAAAAAAAAAAAAAAGTATGTGCATATTCTTGCCCCAATGAAATAGAACAGTCTAGAGCAGGCAGAGGGAGAGTTTGTTGCAGCTTTAGACAGGACATACAAAATGCAAATACGATAGATAGATAGATAGATAGATAGATAGATAGATAGATAGATAGATAGATAGATAGATAGATAGATAGATAGATAGACAGATAGATGGATGGGTGGGTTGATGGATCGATAGACAGATAGATATGCTAATTCTAGATAATATAGATAACAGTTGTATAAAATGTAGTAAATCTAGAGAATATATACATAAATATGTATATGTCCACACATACCAGTTCTAGAGATATAAAATACTAGACAATATAGACTATTTTAATTCTAAAAAAATTGAAAATCTTCAGTTCTAAAAAACTTACATTTATACTATTTCCAGAGAATACGGATGCATATCAATTCTATAGAAAATACCTATATAGCAGTCTTGCAAAACATATAAAAATACCAATTCTAGACTGAACACATTCTTGGGAAAATTCTAGATTTCATAATTAATTATATTTATACCAAAATGAAGCAAAAACTCATAGCCATGATCAGTGAAAAGTGTGTAATATCCTAACAAATATTTATGAAAAGTTCTTTACGTGCATTCGTGAAGAACAGTTATGGACCAGACACAGAATCCTAGAACTGAGCCACAACTATCAATGTCATTTAGAGTCAAAGAATGAGGCTGGATTTACATCTACCCATTCACCATCTATTCACCACAGATATCTTAGGAACAAAAATTCTCATATATCATTCATTTGTTTCTACTTGCCAGTTATCTAACAAGCATGAAGGAATTAGTGTGCATTAGATACATATGTTCCAGGTGAGGGATAAGGTAGGCCTTGCCCTACCTTCTGGAGCTTATACAACAGCAGAGAAAACACACAGAGAGAAGTACAAGTGTGATTAACTGCATGGCCATGGGGCCTGATAAGGAAAAGAATCTCGGGTTTAATTAAACCCAGATTCCCTACAACGTTTAATGGTACCAACACAAATAGTGATCATACCAGTGCTAGATTGTATTTATATATTTAGGAACACATACACACACACACACACACACACACACACACACACACACCAGCAATTAAAAAATAAAGGTTATAAATTTGAGAAGGAGCAATGGTGAATGCATGACCGTTTCCATGGAAAGAACTCAGGAATCAGTTCTCAGTGACCTCCTTTCCAACTCCTATCCTCCTTGCCTTCCTCATGAATTGTGCAGCCCTTCAGGAAAAGGCACCTGCGACCCCGTTACAAAACCAGGTGAGTGCCAGATGACAACTATGACAGTTCTAGTCACTCAGAACCCATGTCTGTTTGGTTATATGGGTGACGGGAACTGGAAAAAACAAATCAAGATTCACTGAAAGGGTTGTGAAACATTGAGAGGGAGGAAGGCTCGAGTCACAACTAATTTACCAAAGACGCTAAACTGTATAAAGAACCAAACAAAGGGATTAGTCTAGGCGAGCATAGCTTCCAAACTACTTCATTGTACACTTTAACAGACCTGGATGCTCTTCCACCGTGCGATACACAAAGACTCATCTGGGTAAATTGCCTGAGACAGGGTGGAGGAGAAATACAACGTTCTTGTTTATTTCTTCTTTCTGAATTGGCACCACACTAAGAGGCTAACTTTCCCAACATACATGTTAGAGGCAAGACGTATCTTTTTCCTGTGATCGTGTCACGTGCCAGACACTCAGACAGTCTTTGATGAGTCCCTTTACGTTTTCCATTAAACGCCTCTTTCCACGACTTCTTTCCAATTTGTTTTCTTGCTTTTTATACCATCCCTTACTTTAAATAAAACACTCAGAGACATGGAAATAAATTTGGAACACATGATACCCTATCCGATCCACTTTTCTAGCGCTCTAAAATTTAATGTGATTTACAATTCAGGATGTCAGCTACTGATGCCAATGATCGCGGAAACAGGAGAGCAAAGACGCTGTGTTAGAGCAGGACCGCAGTTTCAGTGGTAATTGTTTTCCCTTAGCTGGGCAGTGGGACCAGAAGTGGTGACCAGCATCATACCGCTGCAGCATCCAGAACACATGCTGGCCTCCATCACTCGGTGACAAAAGCAACATGTTTGCCAGATTGCCCCAAATGAAAGTTGGCTGAGGTCACCATGCATCACCACCCACGGTGCCTGCTCATTTTCTGCATCATGTTCTCCAGCTTTTCTGGAAAAACTGTGAATTTCCCAACATCCTTCCAGTAAAATCCCTTTCCAAGTCGGTTTCTATTTCCAGAGAGAGTTGGTTTCTATAGTTGGCCACAAAGTGCCCTGAGTAAAACAGGAAGATTCATTGGACTTTCGGCCATTAGTGTACTATTTCCTGAAGAGTGCTGAACGGCGCCCTAAATTTATCACCCGTTTCTTCAGAACCAAGAGTAAGAGGTAAAATATAGTTGGACTCATTATACTGTACAACACTGTCTCATTCTTACACCAGCTCTTGGGTTGTCATAGAAATTCCATTTAATGACCCTGAAAAAAAATTCCTGAAGTTAAACTCTGTAATAAAAGAGGGCTTTTGGGGGGTGATTACATACCTGAGTGAGTTTGAAACTTATAGAAATTGGGTCCAAGTCAGTCCAGATTCACAGAATCTTTCACAAGTAAAACTACTTCAAAAGAAGATTTGGATCTCTGGTGTTGCTTTGTTTTGTTTTTGACTAATTTTATAGGTTTGTTTTTGTTTTGTTGTAAGTTTCTGGTAAAGCAAACATAATTCCTTGAATCAACCTTCATGAAATTCTCCTAATTTTAGTTGTTATTAGTTGAGATAAACTGAAAAAGTTTTCCCCCTCCCTCTACCAAATTAAATTAAATTTATATGCCATAGCAAGTTTAAATATATAACCTGAAAGTTAACTGACTGGTTTCACTTAAGAACATTCTCATCTGTGAGTAGAAAAAAGCCCTATGACATGGCTTTAGAATCAGAAGGGCTAACCTGATACAACAGGCAAGACCTCAGTCTAGTCCTGACATCTGACCAGCCTTTCATTTGCCTTCTCAAGGCTACTGTAAGCCAGGGACCTTTGCAAATTTCCTGGCCTGCTATTCTCAGCTGTGGGAACCCCTCTGGGGTCATGGCTACAAGTTATAATTTGAATCTAGGAGCTCCTATAAAGTGTGATGAAGGCTTGGTTCTCAGCTGGTGGCCTTGTTGAAGGATAGCAGAAAGTTTAGGCAGTGGAGCCTCACTGGAGTGACTGCTTGAGGTATGCATTTACAGGGGTATCAGGCTCTCATCCCTTTCTCTCGCCCTCTGCTTCTGGCAGTCATGATATGAACAGCCTTTTCCATAGACCCTATAGCCATTCAGCCATGTGAACATAGACTGAAGCCTTGGAACCTTTAACATAAAATAAATACTTTCCCCTTTTAGATTTTTTATCTATCTTGTTCTTTGTCACAGCTATAAAAAGATGACAAGAACACATCTAAATACCACTTTCAGATTAAAAATTAAATTTTTCAGATTAAAAGTTAAATGAACTTTTCCTGACAAATATATTTTTTATGTGAGGGGGGAATAAGCCTTCCCTGGGAATGTCTGCATTGGCCTTCTAAACCAGAATTAATGAGAGTTAACATGGTGGCTTGAATAGGAATGCCCCACTCCCATAGACTCATGTGTTTGAATGCTTGGCCATAGGGAATGACATTATTAGGTGTAGCCCTGTTGGAGAAAGTGTATCACTGTAGGGATGGGCTATGAGGTCTCATATGCTCAAGCTATTCTCAGTATAACACACTCTCTCCTTGCTGCCTGCATACCAAGATGTAGAACTCTGAGCTCCTCTAGCACCATGTCTGCCTGATTACTATCATATTTCTTGTTATGATGATAATGGGCTAACCTGTGAAACTGTAAGCTAGCCCCAGCTAATTTTTTTAACTAGGAATTGCAGTGATCATATTGTCTCTTCACAACAATGGGAAGCCTAACTAAGACAACATCTGTGGATTCAAACATTTGCTTTGCAACTCCAAGCCACAGGCAAGATAAGAAATGAAGATGGGACAGTTTGAAGTGAACCATTATATACTAGCTATCATGGTACATGACAAAATCATTTTTTATTTTGGGTAAATGAACCCAATGATCCCCAAACATGAACACAGATGATTTTGATTATTATTGTTGTTAGTACTGGGGCCACAAACACTAAGACAACCCTGGTTCTCATTTTGAGGCAGCCAGTCAGGATTGCTCTCTGACTAATGGTTTATTTTGGATACTTCTCCCAACTATCTTTGCTGTCTAACGAAATGCATTTAAAAGCTAGAGGCTTAAAAGAATAAACATTACCTCTGTGTGTGTTAGAAATCCTGGAGTGGCTAAAGTTGGAGGTGTTTGCTTAAAGGTGTCATGGGGGTTCATTCTTATCCAAAGGTTCCACCAGAGAGGATATGTTCATGAAAGCACTCCCGTAATTGTTGGCAGGATTCAGACTCTCACAGGCTTCATTCCTTGACATGTGGCCCTCTCCACAGTACAGCCCATAGCAGGGGAGCTGGGTTCCCTTGGGAAAAAGAAAGGAAAAGAAGGGATAGAAATGAGATGGAATGGGGGTTGGAGAGCAGAAGAGAGATGGACCTGTGCCCCTCCACCCCTGTCCAATGCCTCAGAGATAATATCCTATCACTTTTGCTGAGTTCTGCATGAGAGAAGACAGAAGATGGAACCTACGCTCAGCAGGAGAGAATCCATTTAGGGTGCACATCAGGAAAGGGCACCTATGGGAAACTAGTGGTGAGTTGCAACACTGTCTATACAATGTGACCACAGTTCGGTGTTGTAGAAGTTATACTACGGTACTACTCTGAGTAGTCAACTTGGTAACTAATCGTGACTCATATATAATGAGAACGATTTGGAATAAGACGCTCATAAACTGCCCTATGGAAGGATTTTCAATCCTAAACTCAGCCACATTTTACTTAAATAATTCTTCGGAAAGGTACTAACGAGATTTGTCCTGGTCCTGCTCGCGGTCTGAAAACTGTTGCTATGACTCGGTTCTTTGTCACTGTATCTCCTGGGCAGTTTTAGAAATGTTGTTACAGTAAATAATGCCTTATTTTTCATTTTATGTTCAAGTTTGTCATTTAAAAGGCTATTGATTTCGGATGCCCCTCTGGCATTAAACAGCTGTGTTTGGTTTTATCACAAATACAAGGCTTTGTTGACTGTGAGGGGTTTTTTTTTCTTTCGGAGTAGTATCACCTGCAAATAAATGTATATATTGAAACCTTTCTGATTCTTATAAATATTTTCTCTGTCTAATCATTTTTGTATTGGCTAAGAGCTTTAATTTTACGTTAAACATTTTCAGAAGTGGGGAACTCCCCCACACCATTTAAAAAAGATACACAATTGTAGCTTTCTCATCGGTATGATTATTTCGCAAATAGAATATCGGATAGCTAATGTTAAAACATCATCAAATTCTTTGGGAAGACATACCTTGGAGAACTGAATGTTTCAAGATAGAATTTACCAGTTTATGAAACTTGGGACAAATCACATCTCAAGCTATTAACTGACAAGACTGGAAGTGTGGCCCAGAGGCAGGGGACTTACTTAGAGCACATAAGGACCTGGGTTCAAACCTCAGCACTGGAGAAATAGAGTCATGCGGAGTGTGGAGTGTAGCTCAGTGGTACAGGACTTACCTGGCATATGAGAGGCACTGAATTTGATTCCTTGGACCTAAAGGAAACACACAAACAGATCATCAATGAACAAACCAAAGAATACAGAGTTCTTTTAGGAAGAGAGGTCTTTGATTACATTTTACTTTTCCCTGATATTTTTCTCATTTTAGTTATATATTTAATCTTTTGGTAATTTTAATGTGTTTTTATTCAGAAATTAGTCATTTTAACCACATTTTCAAATTTCAGCCACTTTATTTTTCACAATGTGCTATTAACGTATTTTGATCTCTACTATGCAAGACTGTCTTTCGGTACTTCAAAATTATGTTTTTGTTAAAGAATTTTAACAGTTATGATTTTGACTCTATACAATTTTTAATTTTTATTTTTATTACATTTGAAAGGATAGTTTGTCTGTATAGATGCATGTGCACCAGAGTATGGCTGGTACCCACAGAAGCCAGAAAAGGATATCAGACCATCTAGGACCAGAGTTATGACAGTTGCGAGCTGCCATGTGGAAGCTGTGAATCAAACAAGGGCATTTTGGAAGGCCAGGCAGTGCTCTTACTGCTGAGCCAGCTCCACAGGCCCTCATATTTTAGTATTTAGGAGCTAATAAATGTTTACTATATGTATTAGAGTGAATAAACATTTATAACAGGGGCTGGAGAAATGGCTCAGTGGTTAAGAGGGTATACTGTTCCTGCCGAGAGCTTGAGTTCAGTTCCCAGCACCCATGTGGGGTGATGGCTCATAACTATCTACTCATAACTCCAGCCCCAAGAATGTCTGATATCTCTGGCTTCATAAACACCCAAACTCATGTGCACATGCTGACACACTGACAAACACATATACATGTAATTTAAAAGTAATAAAAATAAATAAAAAGACAAAATAACAGAATAATACATTCACTGTATGCGAAACAGAATGTGCCTACATTTGATGTTTGGAGAGTAAACTCTATGGGCATCTATTGATCTGAGTTGTAGCCATTTAAATTCAGTTTTTTTGATCTTTAAGTACAAAAGTTTATATTTTATATAATTTTTTATTAATTTTCTTTGAAAATGCCGTGCATGTTTAAGATGCATCCTGCTTACTTTCATGCCCATTGTCTAACTTCCTCCGTGCCTGTCAATCCAAAGGTCTTTAGAAATCCCTTTCTCACATTGACATCTGTCTTAGTTAGGGTTTTACTGCTGTGAACAGACACCATAACCAAGGCAACTCCTATAAGGACAACATCTAATTGGGGCTGACTTACAGATTCAAATGTTCAGTCTATTATCATCAAGGTGGGAACATGGCAGCATCCAGGCAGGCATGGTGCAGGAGGAGCTGAGAGTTCTACATCTTCATCTGAAGGCTGCTAGGAGAAGACTGACTTCCAGGCAACTAGGATGAGGGTCTTAAACCCACACCCACAGTGACACACCCACTCCAACAAGGCCACACCTTCTAATAGTGCCGCTCCTGGGCTGAGCATATACAAACCATCACAACGTCTTGCTGTTTTGTCTTGTGACACACTGCATTTAACCAGGGCTGTCCGTGTAAACATAGGTTCCAAACTGTCCTTTACAGCCTGGCAGCCTCATTGGTGGCCACACTAGTGAAGAAAATGTCTGCCTTCCCCTAGAATCTGTGAGCAGCCATCTTTCAGCAGAATGGGGTACAGTCCTGTGAGTGCTTCCAAGAGCCATGCTTGATGACAAGTCCCACCCTTGTGCAGCCTCAGGGCAGGCAAGTCCAAGTGCTGTTCAACTGATTGAAACGGCTGTGCTTTACTCAGAAATGTTGCATTTCACAGGCCTTACTCATTACTTTATTTCTGCTGAGTGGTTTGGGTCTCCTGATTAGTCTGCCTTCATGGGGGTGTCAGTAAACCCAGTTGTATTTGATTCGTGTATTCTATAGAATTCACATTCTCCATCAGAGACATGATCAATTTCTTTTGATTGCTCTTTCTTTGCATCTGTGATATTTGTATCTTTTACTATCACAGTTTTAACAGTTTACCTTGTATTTTCCGCTATTAAAATAGACAATGGGAAGCGGATATGCTTTTATGTATTCTGTATTTTATGTATAACTAGCTTTTTATCTTTATTTCCTTTTGTTGGAATGTCTAGTAGACAGTGTGTCTTATTTCCCCCACGTCTCTGTAACTCGATATACATGTTTAGTCAATTCACATGTACTTTAATTACTGTCATTATAATTTATTCCTGATGTTCTCTTTCATATTTCCTCCAAACCATTCTTCTTGCTTCTTTTTTAAAATATCTTCTTTTTTCTGTTATTCAGGTCACTTTACCATTGCTGTTCTTCCTTGCAAACTAAAACTCGATGTCACTTTTTTCTCAGTTTGTTTCTGCCAAGGATTTAAGTCTTTCTTTTTGCTATAGAATACCAGATTTATCTCCTTTGATTAATACAAAGATTTCAGCATGGTGTCTAAAATCTTGACCACTGCCCCTTCCCTGCCTCTTTCATAATCGGTTTGTTCTATAAAATTATATTTGGAATGTCATAGAGTTATAACTACATAAGGCTGTTCAAATTTAAAGACCTTGGGCCTATGGACACATCTGGTTCAGGCCAGAGTAAATATTGATTCATGCAGTGAACTGGTCCTTATTTTTTCCTGAATACCTGTACACTTCTATTGTATTGGAACCCACACCTGTCTTATCTTCATAAAGGAAAGAAATTCTGCTACAAAACACTGTTATAATACACCAGCTCCATTTCACACTCTTTCGTTCTGCTTTTGTTTATTTGTGTACATTAAATTCTGATGTGAATCATTTGTTACCTCTCGAAGCTTCCATGATAATATAATTTCCTGTAAAAAATTTTGAACTCTAATTTGGATCACCTTTATTTAATTCTACCTCAAGTGTACCTTTGTGTAACATTCTGTATCTGAGGTGATACTCCTTCATTTAACAAGATTTTTAAAACACTTTAATAATATTAAAATATTGCTTTAATACTCTAGTACTCCCATTGAAAAACCTGCTGGCAATTATTCTTAATTTATAACAAAATGATGTTTTTAATGGGATGTTTTTATAATCTTGTCTTGGGAGCCTTTAAATTAAATATAGTGTGTCAAGATTTGGGATTTTCCTTATCAGTATAGTCTGTGGCTCACTGGGACTCTTTTGATCTGACTCGTCCAAGTCTGTTTCAGACTCAACCACTATTTCAACAACAACAACCAAAAAGAAGAAGAAGAAGAAGAAGAAGAAGAAGGAGGAGGAGGAGGAGGAGGAGGAGGAGGAGGAGGAGGAGGAGGAGGAGGAGGAGAAGGAGAAGGAGAAGGAGAAGGAGAAGGAGAAGGAGAAGGAGAGGAAGAGGAAGAGGAAGAGGAAGAGGAAGAAGAGGAAGAAGAGGAAGAAGAGGAAGAAGAGGAAGAAGAGGAAGAAGAGGAAGAAGAGGAAGAAGAGGAAGAAGAGGAAGAAGAGGGAGAAGGAGAAGGAGAAGGAGAAGGAGAAGGAGAAGGAGAAGGAGAAGGAGAAGGAGAAGAAGAAGAAGAAGGAGAAGAAGGAGAAGAAGGAGAAGAAGGAGAAGAAGGAGAAGAAGGAGAAGAAGGAGAAGAAGGAGAAGAAGGAGAAGAAGGAGAAGAAGGAGAAGAAGGAGAAGAAGGAGAAGAAGGAGAAGAAGGAGAAGAAGGAGAAGAAGAAGAAGAAGAAGAAGAAGAAGAAGAAGAAGAAGAAGAAGAAGAAGAAGAAGAAGAAGAAGAAGAAGAAGAAGAAGAAGAAGAAGAAGAAGAAGAGGAAGAAGAAGAAGAAGAAGAAGAAGAAGAAGAAGAAGAAGAAGAAGAAGAAGAAGAAGAAGAAGAAGAAGAAGAAGAAGAAGAAGAAGAAGGAGGAGGAGAAGAGGAAGAAGAAGGAGAAGAGGAAGAAGAAGAAGAAGAAGAAGAAGGAGAAGAAGAAGAAGAAGAAGAAGAAGAAGAAGAAGAAGAAGAAGAAGAAGAAGAAGAAGAAGAAGAAGAAGAAGAAGAAGAAGAAGAAGAAGAAGAGGAAGAAGAAGAAGAAGAAGAGGAAGAAGAAGAAGAACTGGACTTCATTTAACTTTAGTAGATCAAAGTTGACCTTTCTCAATAACTGCAGATCTTTCTCGATAGCTTCTCCCTTTCATCCCTTTCTCTTGCCTTAAGGGAACTTTCCCTACCAGATTCTTTATCTCTCTGTAATTATATGTTTGATTCCTGTCTCCATTCAAGTCTTCCTTGTAGAAGACTTGCTACCACTTCATCTTTGCAATCTCCTCTCCTCCTAAAGATGTCTGTGTTCTTCATAGAAAATTCATGTTGGACGTGGACCATGAATTCAGCCACCTCCGATAAGGTCCTTCAGTGTATTTGTTTTGAAGAGACCCCTACTCCTCGTTAGAAACGTACTCTATGTTTACCTGGAAGTTGCAACTCCATCAAAACTCTTAGCTACTTTAGCTAACAGGATGTATTTAGCAGTGAGTGTGAAAGCTTTGTCTAAGCATGCGCTACCCTCTAGTACATGGTTCTCAGCCTTTGGGTCATGACCCCCTTGACAAATTTCTAGCTCCAAAAAATATTTACATTACAATTCACAACAGCAGCAAAATTACAATTATGAAGTAGCAACAAAAATAATTGTATGGTTTATCACCATACATGAGGAACTGTATTAAAGGGTCGAAGCATCAGGAAGGTTGAAAGCCTCTACACTAGGACATGCAGGACATGGAAAATGTCTTAGTCAGAGAATCCTCTTCCACTGCATATCTGAAATTCTCTTTTTCTGCTGTAAGTCTCATTCAGGTTTCAGGCATTCACTCAGCCTTGTTTTTCCTACCCAGATGCTGCTTTTCTGTTTTGACATTATCATGTCTGTCAGCCAAGAAGAGGGTGCCACCATCCCTGTTCAGATCTTTTCTCTCTCATTCCCACTGTTTGCCTCATCCAGGCTGACTAGAGATGCCATGTGCTTCTATCCACAGGTCACTGGGAAAACAGTAACTTGTAGGAGTTAGTGCAGAATGCAGAGGAAGGGACAATTAGAATGTTCTTTCCAACCATGTCACATGGTTCACTCCAGGTGAATTGCTGTTCTCTCTGAAAATGACCCCACCTCCTTGAGTAATCACAGTTGTTCTACCATTTCAGTTACCCATCACTCCCTTGGCGCTCAGGTACTGTGACCCTGAGTTTAGGGTAAGGCCTCAAACTTCTAGCTTCAAATTGCTAGCTGTTCCAGCTATTGTCCAGAAAGTTCACTGCATGAATCAATATTTACTCTGGCCTGAACCAGATGTGTCCATAGGCCCAAGTAAATAAAGAATAGGACAATTTAATGAGAAAAGTTTTCAGGAAACAAAGCACTCCACAACTTGGGGAGAAAAATCACATATATTCATACCTATTGAAAATAGAACCATGGGAAAAGTCCAGTTGGAAAAAGTTTAAGATGGTCTTGGATTTGTAACTTCCATTATTCCAGAAATTGAAAAGCCTTTTGCTCTCAGTTCTTTCTAATTGAATTCTAATTTCAATTTCTTTTCCATTGTCTCCTATATCACCCTACCCTAAAAAGTCCATACTCAATATCAAAATGAGGGGGAGGAGGGGGAGAAAGCAATCTCTGGTAATCAAAGCCCTAACTATAATCACTAAATCTTTAGAAATGTTTTATTTGACTTTTACTTATGAGTTTCAACTAACATGGAAATACCTGCACCCTCTAAGGAGGTCATCTTGTGTGTCTTTGGCAGTCCCTGCGAGGAGCATTCTCTAAGGAAAGTTAAAAGCAACTGTGACTTCTTCAAGGTCACTTAGGTAGTAAACGGGGTAGAGGTGGAAATCCAGATGGACTTGTTTTTGTACTGCCTTCCCCGAATTTTGTTGTTTGGATGACTTTACGATACAACCCAAAGCGAAGTTTAATTACTCAGGAAATACGTACATTTGTCAAAAAGCTATCTTGAATGCACACCTGGAATCCATGCGCTCTGGCCTAATATTATATTCATTTTTCCCCTTAATGTTTTTCTTCACCGACAAATTATTTCAGAAACATATTGCTCCCTCTCCAGGGGTAAACATGTGGTAGATTGGGGATGAGGTCATACCAGCAGAACACCTGGGCTCTGTGGTGTCTCTCATGTGGGTATTATTGAGCTTGGACTTAAGGAATAAGTACCTTTTCCCATATACTTTAGGGCCTGGAACAGGAACCAGACTGAATCAGTGAATAACATTTTAAAGAAAAATTTCAATAAAAATTTAAGTGAGCTTGAACTTTAAAAAAAATTATCTTTTCTTAAACTAGTCTTCAAATCTTTTCAGATGACTTTCAGTGCATCTGAATTGCAATCAAGTGGTAAGTAGGTTGGTCCAGTGGTTCTCAACCTTTCTAATGCTACTACCCTTTAATCCAGTCCCTTACGTTGTCATGACCCCTAACTCCAAAATTATTTTTCTTGCTATTTCATAATGTTAATTTTGCTACTGTAACAAACTGTAATGTAAAATATCAGATATTCAGAGTGGTCTTAGGCGACCCATGTAAAAGGGTCATTCAACCCCCAAATAGGTCATGACCCACAGGTTGAGAACCACTGTGTTAGAAGAATCGTAGCATCAAACAAGACAAATGACACAGTATGCAATCACTCTATATACGCAGATATTAAGTTGACAATTTTTCCTCCAAAATAGAAGGAAGAGAATCCCTCACACTTGTGGTCTTACGAATCAATGCTGGTGTCTTGATTATTTTATTATGAACAACAAAATATGATTTATGAAAAACAAATTCTTCTGCAGTGACCCCAGTGTGACAGGTAGGTCACCATTGCTTGTAGGTGCTACCCTTCAGAATGCCCTTCAAGAGAATTTGAATGGGTATAGCTGCCATTACTAGAAGTAAAGGACCTCAAAATTACAAGCAACGATTATTAATATGTATGTACAAAAAGATGAAAAAGGAGTAGAAAAAGATATCTTCAGTTCTGTGAGTGGGACCATAGGGTCTAGTAAAAATTCCTATGGCAACATGTTGTACAATTCAAAAGTTACCATCTCTGAAAACAAGCAAAATATGATGGGAGATGACCACAAAGAAGCTCAACCATGCAGGGAATGGAGTCACATACTTCAGGGTCCAGCCTTCTGGAAACTGAACAAGAGGATGGAGATTATGAATTTGAAGTCAACCAGAGACCCCAATTGGGGAAAAAATTATAGTTCCAGTGATGATGACGTTCACTATCTAAAGACACATATGATAAGCTAAAACTAGTTTGCAACTGTTAAAAGGAAAAAAATCAATATTGCTTAATTGGTGCATCATTTAAATTTGAGAATTTAAATAAATACATGTAACTATGCTTATTAAATATGTTTAGCTTAGTTGCAAATATCTATATGTTCGATACAGCACACACACACACACACACACGCACACACACACGCACACACACACACGCACACATACACTCCAGAATCTTAGCATTGGATGTCCCATCGATTCGAGGTCAGCTAATATTTGGGCATCTGTGCTAAATTCTTTGCCATACCTCATGTTATGCAGTGCAGAACAGCAAAACGAGCCTGTGTGCCATCTGCCCCAGAAACAGAATGGTTACCCTGGGCCACGATGAAGAAAGATGTATGTCAATTGGGTGCAGAACATTCTGCAAGTTTCAAATAAAAATGTATTATTGTTTTTTTTAATTTACCAAACAAACAGGTTCACACTATTAATAATGTAACACATGAAGATTATTTCATTAAAATCTAATAAAATAAAGGAGGACAGTCAAACAATGACAATGTGAAATATGTCACTGTTTCTCTCACTCCATCTGCGACTTCCTCTGAGGCAAAAGTGATCATTAGACAATGAGATTCTTCCCGCCTGCCAAAACCAGGAGATGGAGATTAGAAGGTTGGGAGGAAATCCCTTGTGTCTGCCTCAAAGATCACAGCTGACAAGGATGAGATTCGGATGTTTGACCTGCCACATCTCTAAGAAGACTAACAATTAGGGCTGGAAGAGTCTGAGTGCCAAGAAAATAGTCTACAGACTCTACTTAAAAGCCAACGAAAAGTGGCTTAAAGCAAAACTCACAGAATTATATCCGACAACACAGCTTGCTCTGACTCCGTTCAACCAACCCTTCCAACTTTCTCAGCAAAAATATCAGATCTTCGCTTAAATCCTGCTGCTGACAATCTGAGACCAATATCCGCTAGAAGTTTTGTTTTTTACGTATGGGACGTGTGTTTGCTGTACTAGCCTCTACTACATAGTACTAACATTGTCCTCCACTGGTGTGACAACCTAAAATAGTTACAGATATTAACAAATGTCCCCCGAGAGGTAAAAAAAACCATCCCCTGTGGAGAAATGACCTACCCAGCATATGTCCAATATTAAAACCCCAACAAGGGCTGCTACTAGATATGCTGGACAATCCGTTCTAAGCAACGGGTGGGCTTGAGGACAGAAGGTAGCCAGTGGTAAGTTTGGAGGTGGGAATGGAGATACAGAAAGAAATGCAAAGTACTTCTCTCTGGGGGTTCAAGAAGAGATCCCTGAATCAACCTCAGTTCTGGGCAATGAAGTAGTTTGCTCTTGGCCTTGTGTACACCTGGATGCTGGCAGGGTTCCTGCTTCTGGCTTCCTGGTCTTTCTGGGTGGCTGCATCCTAAATGTTAATGGCAAGTGTTGGAGCTGGTTGGGGAAGCGAGTCGTGAGCTACCCTTCAGTCCATCTGTTCTAACCAGGAAGCCGTGCTCCCTCTCTCTCAGGTGTCCTGTCAAACATCTTTAAATAGAAGATATCACTTTTACATCTGCCCTTTCTACAGGCATATGCCAAAAATCAATTCAGGCTCCTTCTCCGAGTCTACTCTTCTCAAATACGTCCTGCACATCCCCAGCAATAAGAACCCATACCTCCTCCCGTAAAGGAATTGCAACGCAGGTCCTCTTGCCTTACCCCTCACAGACGTGCTCCTGTTTATCTAGGTGCAGAGGAAACAGATTCAGTGTCACATGGACTTTATCAGTTCTGCTTGCTTTTCCTTTTCCAAGTTCACGGGAAAAAAATGAAAGCTGCTTAATTAAAATCAAGTGGTGTGAGCTAACCTCCCACTTTCCTCTCCATCTGCGGAGTATTTGCTTCCAGATAGGCTCAGCCAGTTCCATTTTTTTCTCCCCCAGGCTGACACTAGTCCAGTTCAAATCCACTGCATTGCCAACTATACAGAAGCAAGCAGCGCTTTCCAGAAGATAGCCATCTCTTTGATGTGAGAGGCCTCGCTTCTCTACCTTGGTAAAATGGCTCTCAGCGCTACCTTTCCAGTTTTCATTGGCAAACTCCGTCAGGAGAAGTGCTTGCTGCTGCCTTTCCTTGACTGGAATTCACTGATGCTAAACTTGCAAGCTATAGTTTTGCAAGCCAAATGGAGTGAGGAAAGAAGTTTGATTTGACAAGGCTCGTGATTTGCTTCTTGCCTTTATTCTATTTTCAGGGAAAGGGTCTGTGTAGCTGAAAATTTCTAGAAGTAAATATCAGTTTTTTTTCTTCATCACTGCCTCCCTTGCAATGTCCACTTCACTGTTGGAAGCATGACAGAAAAGCAATAGACATTTTTTCAAATTGAACAGAATTGTTTTTCCTGAAAGGAAGATAGGTGGTTTCCATCTTCATGTGGTGGTGGTGGTGGTGGTGGTGGTAGTGGTGGTGGTGGTGGTGTGGGGGGGGCTTCTCAGTGACCAGGAGATCATTTATTTGGCTAGAATAGATAGCCAGGAAGCCTCAGGGATTCTGTATCTCCTTCTCCCCAACACTGGAAATATAGGTGGCACTGCTGTAGGGTTCCCAGGATTGAACGCCTGTCCTCCTTCTTGTATGACCAAGCACTGATTGAGTCATGATGTCTCTTGAATCTTTCCCTTACAAACACTTTCTGTAATCAACTCAGAATGCTGACTCTCATTCTCTGATTAGTTTGGCCACGAGGTCTGCCCAGTACTTCGGTGGCTCTCTGGAGGAAACAGCATGGAATCACCACAAAATGTCACGGTCCAGTAGCAGGCGTTGAGATGCGAAATCTCTTTGAAAATTGGAGAGGAAAAGGACACACACACCCCTTTGGACACCTTACTATCCTAAGGCCCCTTGGACTTAGTGAGTTTTCTGCATCCTTTGGTGGTCCCTTGAAGGCTTAGCTTTCCTGAGGAACAAACACAGTATCATTTTTCAGATGCTTAGAACCTGACAGGAACAGCAAGAGCTGCCTTCCCGGTGACCTAAATTTGCTCGCACTATGGAGACCAACTGAGGACCTGCACCTGTTACGTTAGACAGGCACAGCTGTTCTGCATTCTGACTCACCCTAAATAATGACACAGCTCAAATTTTACTATATTTAAAAACAGTCGGATTTATTTATTTATTTGTTTAGTTATTTATTTATTTATTTTGCACATAAGACTTCTCTCACTAACTCCACTTCCGAGCATCTTCCCGACTTCTGTTGTAACCTCATTAGGAGGATTACGTTATGCTCTCAGCCAATAAGCCGTTTCTAGGAACTCACACAGAAGTCCAAGGTGATAGACTGAAAGCATGTCTGTTACAGAGCAGATACAAGGCAAATGATCTTTTGAAAGACTTTAAAAGTAAATAAAGTTGAAAGGCAATCCCCGAGCTGGGATTTTAAGAATGACTTAATACAGTCGCTCTTACCAAGAGCGACTGTATTAAGGAACGTCTGCGAGACATTTGGCAATTTAAAGAGGATAGATAACCCAGTCACTCTCAGAAGATCTCTGCAGAGTCCCTAACACTCCACTTATTCAGCTCTCTCTCTCTTTTGCATCACAAGGGATTCATTCCTTCACGAATGAAGCAGAAGGGGCAAAATACTGCAGGAATGTATGATAGCTGGTTGTTGCAATACCATTGGTGAGCATCTAGAGCCAATTACTTAAGAAACAATTTAGCAGTGTCTAAGAAACTTGAAAATCATATACACTGGAGGACTCAGAACTCTCCTCCTAGACATCTTTCCATGAGAAAGCTTCCCACATACACAGGTATAAAATGCTCATAGTAACGCTGTTTTTAAAGCAAATAAAATAAAATAAAAAAGTGCCATGGGGAAAAGCCATGAATGACAAGGGTAATTTTTGCCTTTAAAGTAACATCTGCCCAGCTCTGAATATATATAAATGACCATAACTGACTGTTCTGCATCCTCATCGGCACAGCGGTCCTTTGGGGAAACAGTCCACGTCAAACCTCAGCGTTATGTACAGAGTCTAGATTCACGCCTTGCACACAGTTGACTATTTAATAAGCAACAGCCAAGAGAAAGCTTGGTGATCAGTCCAAGGCTCAGATGGATACAACGTACTTCACAGCCCTGGACTTTCCACCTGATCAGTCCCAGTACCTGAACCAAAAGCACCTGAAGTTGGTTTTAACCATGTACTTCTGGGCTTTACCATACACCCAGAGTTAGAGTTGTTGAAGGTGGCACCGGGAAATCTGCATTTTAACCCACTTTCCAGTGGTCCTCCCATTAAATAGAAACCATAGGCTGAGAGATTGCATACGGAGACTCTTATGAAGCAGCCCGAGAGAAAATATAAAGCGAAAGGAGGATACATGACAACTCAAGCTGCCTCAGTGGTGACTAATAAAAACACAGAGAATAGGAAGATTCGGGTTTTAATTACTACTAACTTTCTACACGACGTGTCAGGTCTAACAGCGCACTGTAATTTCAAGAGAAGGAACATACAAAAAAGAACTAACAAAGCATGTAATTGCACTCCTGCAACCCTGTTTACAGATTTATACATTGAGGCACAGAGATGTTCAACAGCTATTCAAAGATGCAGTTACTAAGTGTGACCACTGGTTCCTCCTAAGAAGTTGCAAGTGTAACACCATATGGTTGTTGTTACAGGTGAAGTGAGACTATATTACAGTTATATGTGTCCTTAGGAGCCGCAAAGTATCACTAATACATGAAGCCAAGAGCCAGTGGAAATGCTTCTCTTCCTGCAGGGACTCTCCCTACAGCTATAATAATTGAACAGGTTATATTCTTACCTCCTGCAGGCTATAACTAAAGGGGTCTAAAATAAGACGTGAATGTAGAATTTACAGAAAAGTAGACACAGCCATTTCATCCTCGCACTCCCAGCTCTCCCCCAAATACTTCAAATGGAGTTTCTAATTGTCTTGACTTAGCAAGGCAGGCTTTCGCCTTCCACTCCTAGAACACACTGGATGTCTATGAGGCCAGCAGGTGCATCAGGACTGTATTTTAAACTCTTTCAGAACCACAGGCTAAGACCCAGAATGAGCCTGGCTTTCTGCCACAAACCCAGTCTGCCTGGTAAGGTTGTGAAAGGGAAGAGAGTATTGACCTACAGGTCCTTCTGCAGACCATTGAGGCAAAGGGTGCTGCCACCATCCTCATCCCCATCCTCATGCCCATCCTCTCCCGCTGGCCCCACTGTTAACGTGAGTCCAAGACAGACAAGCAGAGAGCGGAGGGCAAGCTCCCTCTGGAGGTTCTCACCATTCCCATCAGCAGACTGGCCTGCTCTCTTTTTCTCCGGATACAGTGGGTTCTTATCAATTACCTGGAAAAGGATGAGCTTAGTATAGAGGAGAAAGACTACAGAAATGTAACCACGAGTCCTTTGTGAACAAAGGACCTTAAAATAATTTCTAAGCTGGGCACTTCCCATTCTAAAATACACAAGACGTGAGAAATTCCAGGGATTAAATAGGAGACAGGAAAGGGCGCGCTCGAGTAGATGCCTCGCTTTTCCAAATGCTCCTATCCTCAACTTGATTAACACTAATTCCTGCAGCTGCTCATTTTCTCCTCCCTGGCCTCTCCTCACCTTGATCTCGCTGGGTTCTCTCAGCCAGGCATTTTGAAGGCGAATGAAGTGCCTGATTTATACACACACTGAGCCCTAACTTTGGAGGAGAAAAGCGCTTGCTTCCTTTGCTGCCACAGATGCAGCGAGCAGAGCACACATTTCCCTTTTCTGAGCCTTTAGTGTACAAACATGTTTTTATCTTCTGTAAGTGTTCCCAAAATAAGGGCCTCTGGAGACCGCCTGGGAGTCTGATGTCTCATTCCAGTCCCCGAGGTACTTTGAAACAGTCTTATCGCAGAAAGCAAATCACAGGGCTCTCGGTTTTCCCATGCTTGTGATGTCTTTTTGGTGACTTCACATTCTGTGAGCTATATTTAGTGGTTAAACGCCTGGCTGCTGAGGAGTGAGACGCTGTCTGTTTGTAGGCTGTGAATAAGAAGAATTTCAATGTATTGACAAAATGGTCAGCTCTATTCTATTGATCTTCTCTGGCCAGAAATCACCTCTTTCATCAAAGAGGAGGAAGATTTCCCACATCTTCCAGCACAGGTATAACAGCACTTGTATGAAGACTGACTTGATGAAAAGAGATATTTACAAATACCCACTTATTTATCGAATGTGTTGAGGACATTTCTAAACTGTACATGATGATGCTCAATATTCAAAGTACATTACTTAAATATTAAAATGAAAACTGCTTTCCAAGGTCAGCATAAGTGAAAGTCCAATTTATATACTTTTAAGGGCGAAGGGTAGACTAGAAGGTAAGATGATAATTTGATATAAAATCACTATATCAGCAGAACCACATTTGAGGTCTTGATACCCTTACTATTCTCCTCAATAATTCTCACCTCTGATATAAGAGTAATTTTTTAAAATAAAAAAATTATTTCCTTCATGCAGTAAATTTTGGGGTGTGTTATGGTAAAAAGAATACCAACTTCATTTTGGAAAACATCCGGACATGTTTAGAAAACAACAGTTATTTGCTGACAAACTGTAAATAAGCTACTGTGGTAGCTGAGATTTCCCATCGTGAGGAGCTGAAACAGAGTCTGGACTCTTAATCCCTAAGCAAGCCCTTCACAGCCATATCATACACACGGTTCTTCCCTTATCTCTGCTCAAAACCGGTCACTTCCCTTCCTTGGCTGGCTCTCATCAGTAGCGAAATACATGTTTCTTCCCAGAGAACGCTTCTCCTGTTGCCTGAGGTTGAATGTGATACATCGCTCCTTCTATTTAACTTCAGTTTTCGTCTCTGAACAAAAAGCACAGAATCAAACCGAATGTGTTTTCTGTGAAAGTAGCCCTTTATTGGTGATTATGCATCATGAACTTTGATGAATGAGGGCCAGCAGGCTGTGCTCTTGGAACACGGCCAAATGGAGAGCCAAGGCAGCTGCTGCAGGGAGACTGTGGGAATCCAGCCCCACTGAGGTCTGAAACTCAGGCACCAGAGTGAGGGGCAGCTTGAGATTCATTCAACATGAATCTCAGCTTAGGCAACACGAAGGTCAATGGGACTTTTATCAGATCACATGAGAGGGCTGCATATGCACGGACTGTAAGAATCTTAAAGTCTCAAGAGGGAGGGAGGGGGGATCACAAAATATACTAAGTATACTAAGGACAAACCCCAAGGAAGAGAAGTGTCACAAAAAAAAAAAAGGAGAAAGGAGAAAGGAGAAAGGAGAAAGGAGAAAGGAGAGTTATCATCAGGAGGCATGTCGGAACCAAGGCTCACCCGTAATACACACTCCTGAGCCCTAAACCAGAATCACAGACTCCACCAGCACATCACTGGGTGTGGCCAGCATGTCTACTAGTTTGGTCTGCAGGTTTTGTCACCAGTGACTTCAGCTGGGAAGGCAGATAAACATTACACAAAAAATTACTTACTTGCATTCATGACTCTATGCAATCCTATAAATGACCTTACTTAGCCATTCAATTATTTTGCTTAGACAGTAATTGTATTCTCTCATTAGCAAAGTGGGAGGTTTCATAAGGCTGAAAAAATGCAGTTCTTTAATGTACTTAGGTCATTAACAATTCACAATAAGGGAGGTGTATAGGTTTGGTTTTTGTTCTAAAGAAATCTTCAGGCTTGAAAATTTGTGTACTGCTTCAAACTCCCTTAACAGCCTTCGGTTAAAGCCACACCGGAGGGCCAGGGATCACCACACAGGTGGCCTTTGCCCATTGCATCTCAAATATGGTCTTTGCCTTAGCACATCAATCTGGTCCTTAGGACTCAGTAGGCCACGGGCTGACATCTACTATGACTCCTTACTCCTGAAATGTCTAAATTCAGAACTTACATTCATTGAATACATTGCATTATTTGAATGAATATATATATATATATTATATATATCCAAGAGAGAAAGGGGGGAGAACACATGTATGGAGTTGTTTTCCATGCTCTGATCAATGTTCTCCTGTTTTTTTTCCTCTACCTCTTAATCATTCATTTCCTCTTTTCCTGTTTATTTTTCTGCTTATATCTTATTGCTGCACTTCCTAGTTCTATTTTGAATCTGTGTGCTACTTCATTTGTGACACTTCTCCCAGGATGCAATCTTTTATACCCTGTTGTTTTAACTACCATCCTTCTGCAGAAACCCTGAAGCTCCTATGGAGCTTGTGATGGTTTGTCTATGCTCCGCCCAGGGAGGGGCACTATTAGAAGGTGTGGCCTGGTTGGAGTAGGTGTGTTACTGTGGGTGTAGGCTATAAGACCCTCACTCTAGCTGCCTGAAAGTCAACATTCTGCTAGCAGCCTTCAGATGAAGATGTAGAACTCTCAGCTCTGCCTGCACCATGCCTGCCTGGATGCTACCATGCTCCCACCTTGATGATAATAGACTGAACCAATGAGCCTGTAAGCCAGCCCCAAATATATGTTGTCCTAATAAGAGTTGCCTTGGTCATGGTGCCTGTTCACAGCAGTAAAACCCTAAGACAGAGCCTAAAGCCCAACAACCACAACCTGAACATCCTCAGTATCTTGGTCTCCAAATTCTTTACATCTTCCTTTTAAATCTATCTTCTTACTATTGGTCTTACCACCACCACCAATTTGGTATTCGTCTAAACTAATCCATTACTGCCCTTCTGTCTTTATTCTTCCTTCCTTCAGTCCTTGGGTCCATTTGTCTGGCTGGGTCTCTAAGTATCCCTCTGATCAAGATTCTCTTTCCCAGTGCTTTTCCCTTATTACCTATTCAGACTCGTCCTGTGGCTTCTTCGTTACATTGATCTGTTCCTTCTTTGGGATCATGACTGAGGTATAATGGGCGTAGTTTGAAGAAACTAGGACTAAAAAAAGGAGTAGTGCGAACAGCTCACTCTCCTGATTTTCAGTGTCAAAGGCTCACTGTGAATTGGCAAGCATAAGATGCTCTCCTCAGAGGTGGACATTTCTAGCACAGGTCCATTGCCCTTTGCAGGTTTCTGTAAATGGATGACTCTGACTAGACTAACAGACAGGAAAAGACAATGGATGTAGCACCATTCACAAGGGAACAGGAATCACACACAAGAAATGAGAATCCCAGAAGAGCCCTACAGTACATGTTTGAAGCTTAAATAACTTCCCCCGTTGCAGAGAAATAGAGGCTGGGGTCCAGGTGGCCTGGAAAGTTTCTAGAGGATGTTGTGACAGGGCTATAGGAGGAGATGACTATGAACAAGGATGTGTGAATCATCATCAGGGTGACCTCTCAGAGCAGCTTTCAGAAGAACAAACGGCAAAGTGTATCCAGGAGAGATATCAGAGGCAAGGGCACGGGAATCTCTTAGCTCTTCTCCCCAATAGTTAATCTTTCCTGGTTAATACATTTTGAGAATTTTCACTCCTTCTGGGAAGAGAGTCTCAGAGAAGGCCCTTCTTGGACATTAGGAGAAAGGGATTCAGAGACTTCTAGAAGGTAGAGTGAAGAGAGGAATCTTACAGATATTCCTTTCGAGTGGAGCCTTGGAGTTCAAAGTTGCTTTGGGGTTTGGAACACCGCTTTCAATTGGAAAATTATCATCTAGATCCCTGCTTCTCCCTTTATCAGCAAGCCTGCCCTCTCTCCTCTGCCTATGTTGGTCCTTTGATCCTTCCATGGCTCCCAAATGCCCTTCTGCAAGACGGCGTCCTTCTGTATGAAACATGACCTCTTACTTAACCAAAGATGAAATAGACCCTTTTTTTTTCACTTGAAACAAACAGCACTGCTGTTTGTGGCCAGGACATTTGTCTTGCAATATATGATGTCCTGAAACCCTAGCTTTGCCCTCAGGGCTCATGAGTTCCCCAGTTCCTTGTGGCCCTGCGTCCGTCTATAGAAGGTCCAGGACTAAATTTACCTCGGGATACACTGCATCTCCACATCCCAGCATTAATCCTGACTGATGGCATCCAGCGAATGATATCTGCTGACTTCATCTGCCCAGCCTGATGCAGACATTCAGGCTATCTGCCTTAGCCCTGCTCTCCCAGCCATGGCTAACGACCACGTTATCATGTTTCTTCATGGCCCAGGCATCCACCGAGTACATATATTCAACGAAAGATAAACGCGTGCCCCAGAGTCCTCTCAACCAAAGAAAAGGGTAGCAGCGATAAGCACATAAAATAGATACATCAAACCACCAACACTCAGGAGGTCCTCCTGGTTCAAAAACCACATTTGAGCTTTATACTCCTGGGGCGGGCTCTTATGATAGCGACTGCCCTGAAGCTCAATCTGCAGCGGCGGAATCCGAATTGCCTTTTTTTCCCCTTCCCTGATGTTCCTCCTTTGCTTACAGTCCCACTATTTTAGCTCCCTCTACTGATACCGCTGCTTCTCCCTGCACAGCGAGCTCACTAGAAAGCACAACTCTGATGCCTGCCAACACAACCCAAGGCTGTCTTTGCAAGTGATTTCTGTGCTTCCTTAAAAGGGGCAGTAATGCTGATTAGGAAACTGACTGCTTTGCTGAGGTTTCTTTGTCTGAATCCATTTAGATTGCTATGACAGAAGTACTGTGAGGTAAGTGGCTCCCTAACAACAAATATTTATTTTTCTCTCACAGTTCTGGAGGCTGGGAAGTCTAAGATCAGGTTACTGCTACCTGCTTCACTGAGGGCCATCTTTTCCTTGTGTTTCATGAAGGTAAAGGGGATACAGAATCTTACAGATAAGCATCTCATTCATGAGGGTGCTATCACGATGACGTAACTATACTGCCTGAGCCTGCAGAGGACCTGGGTTCGATTCTCAGCACCTACACAGTGGCTCACAGCTGGCTTCTAACTCCTGTTCCAGAATATCCGATGCCCTCTTCTAACCTCCACAGGGATGTTGTGGATTTGATTCAATGCTTGTATCCTGCTCTTTGGGTTCCCAAATTGCACGAGAATCTGAGGTCCCTGCCCCCAGCTGGTTCTGATTGGTGAATACAACTGCTTGAGGCCAATGGCTGGGCAGGGAGACAGAGGCGGGACTTGAGGTTTCGAAGGAAAGGGGACCAAGGAAGAGGCCGAATCTCCACACCACTAAAGAGTAAGATTCCGGCTTGAGAGCAGCAGGAAAAGAGCACACTTATCATGTAAGAGCTGGGGGGAAAAGGCCCCAGTCTCCCCCACCACCATTGGTCAAGGGGAGCAAAAATAAAATACAGATTTTGGTAAGTAATAACTCAGGCTTATCGGAAGGGAGGCGTTAACAATATGGAAGTTTGGGAGCACCCTAGCCATTAAGCTGATTAAGGCATATTAAATAGCAGTCTGCATGTGTGTGTTTTTCATTCGCGAATCCAGACCATTGGGATGATAGTGAGGAGCTCGAGCCTCCACTGTCAGGCGGCGATTAGAGCAGATTAATCAACTCCGGCAACGCAGGGATCAGGAATACACATGGCGAAAAGACACACAAGGAAACAAAACATTCATAGAATAAAAAAAAATTAAAGAAAAAATCTGGAAGACAAAATCTTCTGAACACAAAGTATGAATTCCTTAAGAGAAATAGCGTTTCACAAATCCATTTCTCCAAATTCACTTATTGGTTTTTGTAGTGGCCAATCTCTGCCTCTCTGGAAAAAACAAAACAAGCAACAGAAAGCTAAAAACAGGCCCTGGTAAGCATTAATTTTCAAAAGATATTAAATGAAGGAGTAGAGGAAGGATTAAGGAAATCATAGGCTTTGGAATAGCAATGAAAAAGGAAATGACAATTAGGAAAATGTTGAGAACATTGAATGTACTCCCTAAGATCCCCAGGTAGTGCTCCAGTGGCATCAAGCTCTAAGACACGTAGTGCAGTGAGAGGCTCAAGGTCTCTTTAAGGACGGTGAGGAAGTTCTTGATTGACATCTGTTAGTAAAGCCTGCGTCTGGCTCTACCCATCTCCCTAGATTCCTCTCTGAAATATGTTGTCTTGCTCCAGAAGAGCTCCCTCTGGGAATACATTTTGTAGTGACACAACCAGCAGAATCCTCACTTGAGTAACCCCTTTACTTCATAAAGCTAGCCACACAAAATAATTACATAAATTAATTATGCATTAATTAATTAAAACAATGCTGCACGCTGGAAAACAAATGCACATTAATGTATACAGCTTCCCCACTGATTTCTTGCTTCGTTCTTCTTGTCTGTTTTGACTAAAGCTGTATTCCACACCACACAATAGTTTGCAAGGTTACCAGACACTTCTGGAATACTTGGAAGCTAAGTAATTGATCTGGTGTTCACCCTTAAAGGGGAATTATGTTTCCAAATGAACAAAGCCAGAGAAAAGAGGAACATGCACACATGTTGGAGACAACAACAAAAGCGAGACATTGAATTATCCACGTTCTAAGGCTGAAGTAGAAAATGAACGGTTCTCATTCTGATTCAAGCCCTGCCTTCCCTGCTCAGCAGATCGTCCCCATACACTCAGATTCTTAGCCAGGACAGAGACCTAGCAATCCTCCTCCATTGCCGAGTAGAATTAAACTTACAAGAAGATGTGCGCCTCTTCCTTACAGATGGAGAATATTTCCTGTAATGATGCTAACATTCATGCTCTGATTTCTCTAATAAAGAAGAACTGAAGGTTCTCTTTTCCTGCTTCAGTCCTTCATACTTGGGACCGAACCAAACCCATATTGTTCACTTTAATTGCAAAACACTTCATGTCCTAGCTCCATTCCACCCCACATCCTGAACTGACCCCACCCCCTAGTATTTGTATGTTTAACATGTCTCTGAGAATAAATGATTCTGTCTGTCCTACTTGAGGTAGAGGGGAGACCCTAAAGAAGTCTGAGTCCAGAGAAAAAAGAAAGAACACTTACACAGAGGTATCCCCTGGAAAGATTGCTTGCTGCCACTCAGTGGGATCACAAATGTCCTGCTTTCTCATTTTCTCAAAGAGTGGGTTGGTTATTGAACATTAAAATCATTTTAAGTTACTTACTACTTCTTTTGCATTTTCCTCTCTGTCTGCATGAAAATAAACTGATATAAAATGTAATATATTTGGTGCATATTTAAAATAAAGAATATTGAAGTAGTTAAATACTATACTCGGTGTGAAATACTGGTTGAAATGTGTGTAGATTTTATTTTAATCATGGCTTTGACAGTAAGATAACGTTTTGAATTTGTTTACTGACAGACAATTCGTTTGGTGCGGATTATATGTTTGCGCATCTGGCAAAGAGAAACACTGTCTTTGCCTGAGTCTATCCTTCAGCAGACACTTGGAATAACAAACAGTGTTGGACTGAAACATGGTCTCCTCGTGGAATAAAGGGTAAGTTTTGCTGATAGTCTTGGAAGATAAAGATGAGGGCCCTCCACAGTATTCCATAGCCATGCCTAGTATACAGTGCAATACAATAAAACCAAACCAACCAACCAAAAAAGTTTCCCTCTAGACAAAGAACAACTATATCACTTTCTCCTTGTAAAAAGATACCAGCATCCTGCCAACATTTTGTCCTAAAATGGAGCCCATTATTTATTTAAGTGGATACCAGGCTTAGAGAAACAGTCCAAAAGACTCCTGATACACAGTTTAGATGCTAATATTATTGTGAAAAAATGAAATTCCCCATGTATTCTTCAGTATTTATTTCAGCATTCTTTTTTATTTCTCATTTTTAAAATGCATATTTTTGCTTTTGAGAAAGAGTCTTAAGTGTCCCAAGCTGGCCTTGAACCTCCTAGGTGGCCAAGGATAATTTTGAACTTATGATGCACCTGCTTCTAAATGTCTGGTTTATGTGGTGTTGGGAGCTCACCTCACAGCTTCAAGCTTGCTACCAGGCAAGCTTTTACCAACTGAGCTACGTCCCTTGGCCCATTATCTCTAGCCGCTCACATTTTAGCTTGACTTTCTAGTAAAATATCAGAATCTTCACAGTTGTTAATACTATTCTTTTAAAAGCATATTACATGCGAAGATAACAATGACATGTTCATTTCAAAAGCACTTCACGTGCATATTTCTTTGAAAATCAATTTCTTATCAAATTGCATTGCCTAACAACAGCTTTGGAATCCCATGGTGGCCTTATCTTCTGTGTTTCTGTTGTTGTCATCATGTGTTATTGTTTAATTTTTGGATGGCATCCCAGTTCATGTAAATTCCTCATCTTGACTAGGTTCTATAAGGAAAGACCTTCTAGTCACAATAATTAAGCTCCGAACTGAGCTTCTTTAAGCTCTTCTTCTCATTTATGGAATATGCCGAAAACAGTGCCCACTCCAGCCCTCCCCCCTTTTTTGTCTTAAGAGAATATAGCATACTGTCACAAGCAACCCCTGTGTGTTAGGCTTCTCCACACCTGTGGATGGACATCTATACATGATTTCAGATATCCTGGACCCTGTAGCCTCTCTTGTACCAAGCAACATGAATAATCTGTCAGAATTAATGGCATCAGTAGCTGAGCTCCCCACAAACCATCTAGATCTATCTGCAACAATGCCCAACTGAGAACAAGTCCCTGGTAGGGAAAAGAGAAGCTTTCCCTTTTGAGCTGCTTCCCCGTGCTTGGGTAAGTAGGCAGGACGATCTTAGACCTCCCAGAACTATCTTCTGGCCCCTTTAGGTAAGCTCAGCATTGAACAAAGAGGACGACATCTCAGCAGAGGTCAGCTTACCCAACGGTGAGTCATGAAGTCTGAGATGATTCACCCTACAACAGCACATAACTGAAACGCACTCAAGCAACCTTCTTTCCCAGACTTCTTTGCATTCTGCAGAGATCTCTCTTTCCATATTGAGTAGGAAAGACAGAACCAGCATCCACTCACCTGACCACTCAATAAGGAATTCTCTTCCTTCCCCCTGCCCAGCTGTTGAAACTGTGCGTTTAACCTCAGGAGCATTCTACCTTCTTTTATGCTCCGAGTACCACACAACCTAGAAATAGGAAGTTCTCCAGGCCACTGACCATGTCTCACCCAATATAATATAATGTTACACCCTCTGGTAACCTAGGATTTAGTGTACATTGCCTCTGTTTTATTTGAGTAAATGCCTGTCCCACTGGCTAGAGCTAGTGTCCTTTTACCTCTCAGTGTCAAACATGGGAAGTCCCCAGTATAAATCTGTTGAGCTGATTATCGCCTCAGATTGTTCATAGAACTCAAGCTTGTTGATAACTTTTACTTATTTTTTTTTAAAGCTGACTTTAAAATGTCTTAACCGAGTATGCAATTTCCAACGTCAGATCACGAGGGATATTTCTCCCTCAGAAAAGTAGGTGGAATTGTTCTCTTGCTTTCCTTGTTACTAAACACACAATGTTTTATGACTGGGGATTCAGAAGGAACTCTACTTGTAGACCTTCAAATGCTGCAGTCTAGCATCCAGCAACTAGACATGGAATGGGAACTCAGGTTATTATTTCTATTAAATTAAAATGTATTTTACGAATTAAAATATCCACTTCAAATCATGGTGTGTTGTGAAAACTGATGGATTTCCTGTCACAGATCAGATTCTGTGGAAAACCCGATAAACTTTGGAGCGTGTCCCCACTTGTTAGCCCGGCTACTATCACAGTCAGGGTGTGCTTTGTTCGCCCTGGATAGCCAAAGTCCATGTTTCTCCTTCTGTTTGCTTATAAATAGAACCACGTTGCTATGGATGTGTCACCAAAAATATGCAACCGGGAAGCAGAGGAACAACTATTACATACTAAAACTTAGGTGTTTTTTTTTTAAATAAGCATCTCCATTCTCAAAGTATGTAATCATGTTTAAAAGAAGACTTCCTGAAGCAATGAAAAATGATTTTAAGTTAAATTATAAGATATTTAAGAAAAGGGGGCAGGGGAGAAAATGGTTTAGAGGGTATCAGGCCCTTGCAGTGGGAGTCTGTTAGGGAAGAGTGTTGTATACATGAGACAGTATAAATAGTTTAAAGTTAAATGATCAAACTGCAGGGGACGCTTTTCAGTACCTCACACAGCAGGGAGGAAGGAAAAGATATCGGATATTGTCGGCTTCCAATGTAAACAGACCTGAGAAAGGGTCACAAAAGGCCTGGCACTGACTTTCTTTTTTCCCCTGGAAAAGCTGGTACACTGTATCCCTTGCTTTAAAAGTTAACTAAATATACAAGGCTTAGGCCTGGGGATTCAGAGAGGACTCCACTTAGAGATCTTTAACTGCTACAGTGTAGCAAATTCAGGAGCTGGAAACTGAGTGAGAGCTGAGATTAAAGGCAAAAGGGAAAGAAACGACTTTGCTTCCATAGAGGACTTTAAAAATCTACATCAGGGTCAAGAGAGGGAAGGGGCTTTCTCCCTTCTGAGGAAGGAAATCCAGGATGTTCACTGACAATAGCCGTAGCAGCAATACTCTGATTCTTCATGCAGAGGTAGACCCTCCATGTAAGAAATAAAACATCATGTATATACTTAACTTCTTATGATGTTTTATTCCTTACATTATGGCCTCAAATACTGAGGGTCTAGTTATGTGACATTCAGTCTCAGTTTTTAATTTTTCCCCCTTCTAGTTGCTATTTGACTGGTTTCTGTTTATTAGCCTTTTTACTGAGGAGGGCTGACAGCTAGCGTAGACCAAGTCAATAAGCCAGTTAGCTGCTGCTACTCAGAATTGGAGGTAGGCATTTTCTTAGGAAATGTCTTGGGTTCCATGAGGGAAAACAGGGACCGACATTTACATTGTTATCTCCTAGCATCCAGTATAGGTCCTTACGCTCAATAAATATGCAGTAGACATTTCTGTAATTAAGAGGGAAATAAATCAAATTAGATGTGGGCATTTACATGTTACCTCATATAACTTGTCTTGCCTTTACATGAACAACTGAAAGTAGGGTTAATAGAATCCTCATGGCACATGAGTCTGTCAAGCTGTGATCTGGTTTAGCTCTTCAGTAATACCGGCTCCCTTGATCACCATCCAAGCCCCAGGTTGCTTCACAGTTTCTAAGACAGCAGATTTCAAATAACTTTGCTGCAACCTCGAGTCAGAAATAAATTTTACATCAATCCCCAGCACATGAACCTCTCCTCTCTACTCGCACACACATACACAGATGTGCATACACATGCTAAGGAATGGAGAAGAGGGTGGAAACAGATATATATGTTTTAAAAATAAAAGAGAAGTTGTTTTAAACGATATCAAACCTTGCCTTATAAAATTCACTGATATAGTATATTCTATATCATTTTAAAGTGGTTTCTGCAACTGATGAGCTCACTTTCATAACTGGTTAATAGCAAGTGATCTGTACCATTCAAAATCAGCCCTTAGGACCCCCTTGACAACATCTGAACGTTGCGATGAATCCAGAGAGGGACTGGCATCTTGGGTGACACCCCTCATCAGAAAGAGATAGGATAGCAGTGTTCTCTGACAGTTCTCAGCAACTGACTGAACTTTCCAATTCAAGATTTAGAAAATGTAGATAGATAGATAGATAGATAGATAGATAGATAGATAGATAGATAGATAAAAGATATATAGATAAATAGATAAATTATAGAATATTGATAGTAGACATGTAGATGACAGACAGACATATAGATGTCTTCTGCAGTTCTCAGTAGGCCACGTGCTGTGCTCTAAGTCCTTAGATCATGTACTCAAAGCAGCTCTCACAGCTCACTTGCAACTCCAGCGTTGAAAAAAATGCAGGGCCTTTTCAACAACTCCTATAAGTGAGTGAGAAAAATGGGACAGCAGTAACAATGACATTAAAAAAAAGAATGTCCTTTGACGTTGGCATTCTGTATGGCTGATGGGAAGCTCAAAGCACTCGAAGGAGTGGGAAATTACCCTAAGGGACTAAAACAAATACCTGAATAGACCCATCAAACACTGGCCCCTTTGTCTTGATTAGCTTGACACTCTCTGTCCTACCATGGTGCACATCCACTCACCAGTATCTGGCCAGATAGAGCTGCTTTGAAAACAAGCTGTGATATTAAACACATAATATTAGAGATATACCATGCACTGTTTTTCCACAGAGCATGATTGCATATCTCTCATAGATGAAGGTCAAGTTTATGCCGGGGAACAATCCTAAGACACTCAATTTGGCTGGGAGTGGGGCCTTGTGAGAGGCTGGCACTTGAGGACATAATATACAGTCTGTTCTGTTCAGTTCTTTCAAAGGGAGTAGAACAAATACTCAGTAGCTTTCCAGTGTTACAAGACGAAGGCTGTAATGAAGGAGGATTGAGGTCAAATGAAATCATTAGAGGAAGAACAACTTCATGGACAGCGGGAGTTAGTTAGAGGACTCTGTAGAGAACAGATGCTTGAGCATGAGAAGGCCAAGAGAATGTTACCAAGGGTACAAGAAGCAAAGCGATGATTGACAGGTGGAACACCAAATGCAAAGTTGTTAGCTCACGAGAGAAAAACTTGAGGGCAGGAAGAAAATAACACAACAAGGAAAACTAAAGATGGGCCACCGTGACTCTCTGACCTGTTTGTGGGAGAAGCCAAGGAAAAGGACATTTATATCTATGAGTCAAGTATTACCTTAAGTCATGGAACTGGATGAAGAATCCTAAGAGGACTGAAGAGCACAAGGTGTAACTCCCTTCTGGAGTTGACTCATATCTGAATGACTGTTTCCTGCTAACACAACTCAGTTCTACCCAATATCACCATCATCACCATCATGACAGTTGATGTTAATCAAGGCATAACCAGGGACTTGACACGTATCATCTCATTCAAACTTCACAACAGTCTAGTGGAATGGATTCTATTATTAGTTCCATTTTCTCAAGGTCATTGATCCATTGATAGTCAGATGGACTGAGTCAGTCTTTGAACAGTGTGATCTGATTCCGAAATACCTGGGCCTTTACATCATATACTATTCTGGTTTCTTTACCTCCACGAAGATCTGCTGCCACATTCCCAGGCTCTCTGTTGAGCACAGAGTCACGCTGCCTGTTGCCTCCCAAGGGAACGCTGCCCATCACTGGTCCTCACGGACACTCTTGTTTCTAGAACTATTTCTTACTGCCTTTTTCTGGGCTTCCTTTAAAACTACTTAGTTAAAGCTTTAAACCTAGATTGGCTGCTACTCTTGGGCACATTCATTATTGCCTAAATTGCAAGTCATTGAGTGAAGACTTAGCAGGAGAATTTCAAAGCTCCTCCACTACTGGACCGAATCTCTTCAAATGCATTAGGCACTGAGAACCACCGTAACTTGTTTGGGCTATAAATTTTGTGGGAAATGGAGGCTGGTTTATACTTACAACAACTGTTGAGTATAAATCAAATAAGTACTTCTGAAGCCAGATGCCTCGTTCTTTATTTTAATGTGCATTTTCTTCTCTAAAGCATTGTAGGATCTGTGTTATCTGTCCTCAGAGCAGAGTGTAATCTCTTCGCCTTTGTGGCTGGGAGCCTTCAGGATCAATCAAGACTCACTTGTCCTGTGAACTTGAACTCTGTGTGATTTTATTAGCAACTGGGCTTTTAAAGTTCTAACTAGCCAGGTTCGTGAGAGTGACGATTTAAATAGCTCTCACAGAAGTCCCCCCACCCTCCCCGCCTCCTTTCACACACATACAAATGCTAGCTCAGCTGAATGGGTAATAAAGTAGTCCCTTTAAAGTTAAGTGAGTCATAATATAGCATGAAGGAGATTGATTAGAGAAACTCTTGAGAATTGGCAGTTGGTTAGGACCCTTGAGTTGTCTGGGTGATTAGGACTGTTATGACGGCTATTGGCAGTTATATACAGCAAAGATGGGTCATGTCGGGAGTCCATTCAAACACTCATTTCAGAGATCCAAACCCAAGTTGAACCTTTTGGTGTTTGAGTTTGTTAACTGTTGGCTAAATGCCACTTCCTGTTCCTAAGAAAAAAGGCCTGAAAAAGTCTCATAAAAAATGACTTAAAAGGCTTCCCTGACTTCAAAGCGGTCTTACAAAACAACATTTTGATGAGTTAAGTGTAAAGGAATCAGAAACATACGGATTAAATTTCCCTTAATAGAGTCATGTGTCTAAAAACGGAGAGAGAGGAAGGCAAGTTTGTGTTACTCAACGAGTTCCAAAATATCTCTTAGAATAATTATTGATTCCCCAAAGCAATCAAAGTTGTCCATTCCAATGAAATGCTGGTATCTACCAGGGTCTGTGAAAGGGCCTAACAGAATAAAGACAAACATATTATGTAGGTCAGGTTATAGCAGGTCACCCTCTCTGTGGGCGGCAATATTAGTCTCTACTTTAAATGAAAGCTCCGAGTGTCATAGAACACAGCTAAAAAGAACAAAGAGAATTTCTAAACTGGACCTTCACCACACTGGGATCCTGTCACCAGCTTGCCACACTGATAGATATTAAGGCTGACTTCAGGTCTGAACGACAGGAATACAGACAAGTGTTCATTGGCCATGAACTTCATGCAGAAGGCAGGGTTGCCTCATGTGTATTAATTTCCATATCATCTTCGACAATGTTAATTTTGTGGGTTTATAAATATTGAAAATAAACAAATATTTCCCATAGTGGGAAAAAACATTTGGAGGCAAGAATATAGTTGCATAATACAAAATAGTAAAGAAAATAAGCAAAAGTTATTTGCTTTGCTGAACAACTGCAAATTCTATCCAAAAATCCCTTTTCCCTGCCTTGCCACTAATTTAACTGATGAACCGCTAGCTCATGGCTGATTTATTCTGTGTCTGATGTCTTATAAAGAACAAAGAAGTTAGCCTGGAGGCAAAGTAAAAACAAGACCATGCACGTTTCAAAGCAAAGCATTAGCTATTAATGAATATAAGTTTTGTTAACTATTAAGCACTCAGTGATAACCCAATTTAATGTCTTGTGTTCAGCTAAATAGGATGGCATGAATTTTTATAGCAGTGCTTCACACAATAAATCCCTGGGGTGAGGGTCAGACCATAACAGAACAATTTCTTGATGCAGACATTTCTTCTTTTAATTTTCTTGTGAAAAGAAGGGGCTAGAGAAACCTACACGTGAGCTGCCTCCTTACATCATTAGTAAGAGGGAAAATTTTAAGTAATTGAGGTCCTAAGTACTTCTTCTAAGCAGTATAGTTTTATCTACATGAACATAAACCTTAAAAATCAAAATCAATTAAAACTCCTAATCATTGACTAATTTTTTACATGTAATTTCAATGAAGATATAATGATAAATGAATTTACAAAAGTCAACATACTATTTTTAACATTTTCCTTTCCAGATCATCAAATGTGGTTGAAAGAATCATATACTATTTTAGTAATTACCACATGACTTTAAAAAAAAAACAAAGATATTTATCTCCTTATGTATCAAAAATCAACGTATTTCTACGCATGTCCCATGACCCAAAGACCCCAGAAAAAGAACCAATCTGATCATGATTCTTTATCTCCACAGAGCGTACAGAAGTTACTTTCTTGTTACTATTACCAAATCCCCAACAAAATACAATTTAAGAGAGGAAGGTTTTGAATTTTGGGTCTTTTTTCTTTTTCTTTTTTCTTTTGTTTCTTCTTTTCTTTTTCTTTTTTGGATTACAGTTCTAAAAAGGCACTGTCCACTGTGGCTGCCACAGCAAGAGGCTGTCTGGTCACAGTACACTTCCGCAGTCCAGAATCAGAATAAACAAGATGTCCCCAGTTAAGCTCCATAGTCCCAAGGCCCACACACAGCGCCCACTCTCTCCAGCAAGTCTCTGCTTCCTAAAGATACCATGACCATTCAAATAACAACGCCAGCTAGGAACCAACCACAGGGGGCCAATGAAGAACATTTCCCATGCAAGCCACATCAACCAGGCCTCCAGAAAGTGCCAGCAACTGCTGCATCAGAATGGGGGAAAGCTCTCTGAGGGCAGAGTTTCAGGACCCCATAGAGTTACAGCTCAAAAGAACAATACATCCTCCAATTACAGAGGTATTCAAAAGATGTGCATTCACTTACTAGTTACTGAATTCCTAGAGGGAATCATTTGTCTGGGCAGATTCTAGTTTTCAATCCACGATACACCATTCTTCTGGATAGATGTTAAGTGCTGGCACTCAGTCCATGTTCCAAGAAATACCATTTCTTCGGTAAAGGTGTTTCACAATTTCCCATTTCTCTCATTTCTCTCTTCTCTCAACCTTAAGATTATCTACTCAATTCCCTTCCAAAGTTCTTAACAACTCTTCAAGGTGTCTGTGCACACAAGTAGACAGGCTCTATATAATTGCAGGTCAGGAATTCTTCAGTTCTTTACATCTCCTTCCAGGAATGCACCCCTTTGAATTTATGAAAAAAAAAAAGCTCACTTAGGTTAAATATGGTCCTCTGAGGTTATTTCTACAAAATGTATGCCCTTCCAGAATGGCTGGTAATTAAGATACTAATATGTCAAGAATTCTGTATGGTTTGTTCATATAGTTTCTGTGAATATGTATTAGAGAAGATAAAACACAAAGAGAAGCAGGGAGGCCTTTCAGACATGTTTTACGGAATATGCAATTCATCTGACACTATTTCCATATCTTATGCCCTAGGTTTTGATCTTCTAGCACCAAAAGTACGTTTTTTATTCCAGTTTTTAACGTGTTAATCAGCTTAACTAGTTCTCAAACTTAAGTTATATAATATCATATAAAAATCTATTGAAAACGAAAACAGTGACAGCATCTTTTCCCAGGTTAACATTTCTTTTGTAACAGTTTATAGAGTCAAACACGTTAGGCTGTGTGACTGTCTGTCCAGAGACCCATGAGGCCCATAGGCCTCCGATTAGATGTGGCTGACTCTAAGATGATTATGACTGCTACATTTCCTTTACTGCATGTCTGTATCTTATTTTATTTTACACATTTAAGTTCTGGGGACTGACCACAACATCCTCACTGCTCTAGGAACACACTCTGTCATTGAGCTAACCCCAACCACTGAAACATTGTCAAAACCATATCTCAAAAGAGAAGGGATAGTGATTAGAACTTCAGTGGGATGCTTGTGGGATGATTTGAGGGGACATTAGAAACCCTCCAAAATTATTGCCCGAATGTGTTTCCCTATTGTGTTAAAACACTAACTAAAATTAATTCAGGGAAGAAAGTGTTTATTTGGTTTGGGTTACGGTCCACTATTGCAGGAAGCCAGCACAGGAGATCAAAGCGGGATCCGGGAAGCAAGAACTGATGAAGAGGTCACACAAAAAAGTTGCTTACACAAAGGGCCCAGCCTGTTATCTTACACAACCCACCCAGGACCACCTATGGGGTAGCACCGCCCACAGTGGGATGGGCCACCCCATCTATCTGGAAAACACCCCCACAGACCCAGCAGGCCTTCCCTCTTCCCAGGTAACTCTTGTTCCTGTCAAGTTGACAAAAACTAACCAGCACAAAAACTTAAGAAGATACTTGCAATGCAAATAACTAAGTTTTCACACTTTAGGAGGATCTTCCTATCAGAGGTACTTAAATATCTTTCTCAAAAAGGGAGCTAGCTCAGCTTCACTTAAAAACAAAACAAAAATAAAAATAAATAAAACACAAAATAAAACAAAAAAGAAGAAAAAAAAGAAAAAGAAAATTTCGCAGCTACCTACCCACCAGCTAGCACAGTAGTAGATAGAATAAATTTCATTAGTTCCAATGTGGGCAGTAAAACAGAAACTTTCTCTTTTCTTTTGCAGTAGATCTTGTGTAGGAATTTTAATCACTGCTGAGATAACTAAGTAAAAATGATGTATTACATGGGTAAAAACTAATAAGAAGAATAAAAAAACTGAATAAATTTGATGAGCTAAGATTTTACATTACCAGGAGATATTTTTCAGCTATAATTATTGCAATCTTATGGGCTGGTTTTTTTCCTTATGTCAAGAACAATTTTAAAATATTAATTGCTTTTCTTAAACCTTATCTTCTTGGGAAAGATAGCTAAAATGTTGATCTGGTCTGTCTGGGGAGGACAAAGCAAGTGTCAACAGCCCTGGCTGAATTGGGTCACTCAACCTACAAAACAGGGCTCTAGAGCAAAATCAAAAGAGATGAAGGCTCAGACACTGAAGGCTTTAGTAGGGAGCAAGAGGCACCCTGATAATAACATAGGTGTGGCTGCCCTAAGGAATCACAGGAGGAACAAAAGAACCAGCAGTGAGCAGTTTGCAACTAATATATATTTGGCAAATGCTAATTGAATTACTTCAGTCCTGGGGAATACACTGTCACCAAAGCCTACATGGGCTAAATGGGATAAATCTTCCAGCTCCATTGAGGGAGACGTTAAATCATTCTAGCTTGAGAGCTGGGTGTGGGTCAAAGGGACAAATCAGATTCATCTCAGGTCTTCCTCCTTTCTCCTCCCCCTCTTTTCCTTGCTTGCTTCTCTTCATCTTCCTCATCCAGCTGTCCACTCACTTCCCAGGAACCTGGATGGTAACATTCTATTCCTCCTATCCAATGCACCACAAAACAAACAAACATACAGCAAAATCAGTAAATCACCTCATTTTAACTGCCTAATGCCACTTCCACTGTTGTAAAAGGTAACTCCAGATCCTTTAACCCATATCAATATTCTGCATCTCTCTCTATATATATATGTCTGTGTCTGTGTGTATATGTATATGTATATGTATATGTATATGTATATGTATATGTATATGTATATAATACTGTATATACTGTATTTACATTAATCACAACAGCGGCACATATAAGTAATATCGAGAATGAGAGTCATAACTAGTTCATATTAAAGTCCATTAGAAAGAAAATAAAGCCAAAAACCCACTTCAAGCTCATCTAAATACATTCTCTTACTTCAGGGTAGTCCAACCACACAGTGCAGTTCCTGGCAGGAGAGTTACCTAGGGAAAAACCTTCCAGACCATTGGATAGCTTCCCTGCCCTCTCCTTTTATAAATCAAGCTCTCTTGAGTATCATTTTCACTTTCACACATTCTTAACTTTCATTCCGGCCATCCTCCTGCCTCGTTTTCTTCTGCTTTTCTGGCCTGCTTCACATGATCCTTGCCTCTGACCTCGTGACTCAGATCTACTTTTCGTTAACCGTCAGACGTGACTTGGGTGCTGTTTCAAACCTGTGTTTCACTCTTCTACTATGATTCAGTTTCTAGATGTTCAGTTATGGCCACTAAATAAAGATTTAATCTCTCCACGTCGTCACTCAGGACACTGCACAACAGCAGCAGGGAATGACAACTCTTACAGGTGAAGTCCAAAACCATATTATATACAAGATATCCTACTCTACCAGATAGAGCCCGATTCATCTCCAAAAATAAGTAACCCAAAGCACCTCCAATAAGGAAAGCATGAAAGTAAAGCTCAAATTTGGAATCAGCTGGGCATGCCGTCATAATCCCAGCACTGAGGAGGCTAAAACAGGAGGATCTCAAGAACAAGGCCAGCCTGGGCTACATATGTCTAAAGACAGCCTGGGTTACAAAGCATGGCTTTTTTTTCCAAAACAGAAAACCAAACTTAAATGAGGTTCAGTTTTCACTTTCATCAGTGGTAAGTTAGTATATTTATGTATTACACTTAAAGATTATTGTTTATTTTGTTTTTTATTATATTACCACTAAATAATAATGTTTAGACTGAAGAAAATTTTGGGGGAAGGGGAGGTCTTCTGTTCTTTGTTCATCTTACTGAATTTCTCATAACCTTCTCCAGATTCATTCAATACAGAGATAATAATTTATTGTGCATCATTAAGAGGGAAAGTCAGCAAACTCAAGGGCTTACTGGCTGAACTTGTCGTTAATGTACTAAAATAGTATTAAATAGAATCTGTTCATTTGACTGAATAATGTAGAAAGAAAGTAAACTGGAACCGGCTTTATTATTCTGCATATGGTCTTCCCCTAACATTAAAACCTTGCTTTGGTGATTTTCCACAGCGCTGAGAAAGAGCAGAAATCTATTACGTGCTTGCAAATGCATGTAATTCATAAACACAGGCGTTGGTGCACACTGGAACAGACTAATGCAGACGAAACTCCGTTCTTACTCAAAAGCGCATGGCTTTCCGCTGGCTGTACTCCTTTTTCAGTCTTGAGCAATGGATTTGAATAGTGCCAAGAAATAATTCCATCTTCCACAGTACATAGTATTTCCTTTCATATATGTAAGAAAGAACCCTGCGCTGTTTTTCTATAGGAAGGGGTTAACTCTATTTAGACTAGAAAAAGTGGGTTTTCTTGAATGGATATTGGGAATGTATAAAAAACAGAGGAAGACCCCATCCCCTTCAAACACAGAGACACAGGCACACACACATACAGAGACATAGAGAGGCAGACATAGAGACACACACACACACACGCACACACACACACATACACATAGACACACAGATACAGAGATACAGGCACACTCACAGACACATGTACACACACATATACACACATACACACATACACACATACACACATGCAGACAGAGACAGACACACACAGACATTCATACAGAGACACACAAAGACATAGGCACACACACCTAAGCGCACACACACAAAGACACATACACAGGCATGCACGCAGGCACACACACACATTCATACTTTTCAGTAATATGCACATTCTTCAGTAATAGGTCAGCCAAAGCTAATTTTATTTTCTGTTCAAATGAAGGGCTGTAAAGCAGTATCATTCACATCAAACTTTCTTCCAGAGTGAAAAAAAAATCACATTTAAATCATCTCATGAAAAATCTCCACCTAATCTTAAATTTAATTTTAATCACCTCGATGACTTCCTTTAAAAAATGTTTCTAGCTTTGGCATTGCATTTCTTTTCTTTTTATTAGATATCTCATCAAAATGAAGTAAGGGAGAGATGACTCAGTGGTTAAGGGCACAGGTGGCTTCTCCAGAGGTCGCAGGTTTGATTCCTAGAACCTGCTTGGCCAGATTCTGTCACCAGAGAATTCCATGCCTCCACTGACACCAGACATATACACGGTATGCAGACATGCAGATAACACAAGCAAAACACCCATGCATATAAATAAATTGTAAATATTTTAAATAAAAGTAATAAGCAAATAAAATGGAGACATGGGAAAACCCAATGAAACTCACACTAAAATAACAATGCTGAATCAATTGATCTGTTCTATCTTTTTGGTTAACTGTGTGGCAAGCTACTATCCAAAAGTCATGCTTACATCATAGAGAAAGGTGGACCAGCACAACCAGATGAAATAGCCCTCTATTCATAAGACCATTTTGCCACTTGGCAGATTTGTCAAATAAGTTGCAGGAGTACTTTTTTGTTTTTGTTTTTGCACAAATAGAAAAATTAGCTAAATGGATTTACCCTGGCACATCATAAACACAGAAAACCGCAAATGGCAACTGGAATTAAAGCTCTAGATTGATAAGTAGCATGAATCATTTGTGAGCGTGACCAGAGGGGGCACAAGTGTAAATTCCACTCCATTTTTTATGTGCATAGGCACAAAGGGGAATTTTCTTTGTATGTGCTCAGTGTTTGCTGAAATGAACTAGCAAAAGGCAGACGTGGGAGAAAAAGGAAAACCCGAGGAACATAAATGCGAGTTTCATAGGGGAGAGGGGAATGAGGGTATTGGAAGCTTAGGGGTTAAAAGAAAAAAGGGAGGTATTAGAGGACAGGAATGTGACCAAAGGACTGGAAGGACAAGAACTGGCCTAGTGACACTCCAGGGTTCCAGGGTAAGAGATTGCAAGTTTGGGAGGGTGAGAGGCAGAAATTCAGGTGAACAAAGGTTGCTGGTGCCCATAAAAATCCCTCAGGCAATCTCTCAGAGCTGCCTACCCCAAGAGAAGCAGGCTGTGTCGATGCTGGTGACCAGGTCCCTTACATTCTCCGGTTATATAGATCCTAAGTAGTTGTTAGAAGAGCTTCCCTGGGGAGAGCTTCATGACAAAGCCTTTGAAATGCTCAGTAGAAACTGTTTACCTACACTGGGGATGGGGTCCCCAAGATGATCAAGAGTTAAAATGGCTCCACTCTCAGACTGCTTCTTGAGTTGAACATGTTCAAAGTTGTCATGAACATGCTCAAGGTTGTCAAGTTTTCAAGCCTCCCCGCCCATACTACAAGATTGCATTTTTAAATATAGTTAAAATAAACAGGGTTAGATGATATGTTAAAGTAAAAGAGTTTCTCGGGCTGGAGAGATGGCTCAGCGGTTAAGAGCACTGACTGCTCTTCCAGAGGTCCTGAGTTCAATTCCCAGCAACCACATGGTGGCTCACAGCCATCTGTAATGAGATCTGATGCCCTCTTCTGGTGTGTCTGAAGACAGCGACAGTGTACTCATATACATTAAATAAATAAATCTTTAAAAAGAAAAAGAAAACATTAACTCGTGGCCAATTAGTTAAATGCATTTACAACTTGAAGTAGATCGTGGAAATAACATCTAGCGAATAGAGTTTTGGTAAAAGTGTCCACAGAATAAAGGAAAGGTATTTTGGGATTGGATTTAGGACTAGTATTACTAGTAATCATCAGCTTTTGTTGTATCTTTTCCTGTGTCTGCTACATGAACAATAGTCCTAATGAGAATGGAAAGGATAGTTTTAGGAAGAATAACCTTCATTATAGGATTTCAGTTAATTGGCCACACTTGCTATGCATTCTTGGTATACTGCAGTGTGGTGTTTATGCTTGGAGAAAAGTATGCTATCTGTACCCACTGCATATTACCACTACTAAAGTTGTAAACAAATATTGTGCCTTGCACAATCTGTAGTTTTTGGAAATTTCTAGAGAACTTTAAGTTTCTACCTTTTTTTTTTCAGACAAAAATCACCCTAGGTAACTAAGGCTGGTCTTGAATTCACCTTCCTACCTTCTTGACTCCATTTCCCAAATGTTGAGGGTACAATTACACACCCACATGCCTGATGACTCTGAATTTATGAGGACAAAATGTTGTCCGGCAGAAGTTATTCCTTTGCTTCCAGCTGGAAAGTAAAGAATTATTAGAGTGTGTTACATTGTATCATTAAATATAGAAATAGAACATGGGGGAAATTATTAAGGAATGATTTGTTAATGCTTTTTTAAAATTGTGAAGTCTAGCATCCCACTAACAAGAGTCGATAGGGTGCCATTTCAAATCTGTGGTGTATTTCACTCTGCACTTGAGATTGAGGTTGTACGTACAATACCATGCCTTCCTCTGGTGAATCACATGCCTGTGTTTAATGGTCTACCCACCCAAAGCTAAAAATCGCAAAGGAACATTAGGATCTTTAAGTACATTAGAATACACACTGGATTGTTTAGAATGCTTCTCATTACTGTTACAATCAATGAATTAGGACTAAACTTGGTGATGACTACTGTAAATGAGAAGGGCTGGTAATATAGCTGAATGCAAGTGCTTGCCTAGCATTCACTGATAGCCTTTGTGTGTGTGTTGTCATTCACCTCAAAGCAATGACTGTTTTTCTTTTTTACTTTTGCTCAGTTATGTCTTCTTGGTACAGAAGAAAGAGGGAGTGGAAGAGGAAGAGGAGGAGGAGGAAGAAGAGGAGGAGGGAGAGGGGAAGAGGAGGAAGAAGGGGAGGAGGAAGAAGGGAGAAGGGAGGAGAGGGGGAGGAGGAGGAAGCAGTAAAGAAGAAGCAGCAAATGAAGAAGAAGAAGAAGGTCATAGTGTACTTTGTAGATTCTAGTAGTTAGACTGGGAAGATTTATAAAACTTGGTGAGGGTATGGGTTGGGTCAAGAATGCAGAAACGCTATGAAGGGAGCTGATGATTCTGAAACTTGTCTTCCTAGGCAGCTTTGAAACTTATTTGAAAACCACACTTCTTGAATAAAATAAAATAAAATAAAATAAAATAAAATAAAAAATAAAATCTCTCCTAGTAAGCATTAAATGTAGTCTCTGAGTAAAATAAGTAAGTATCTAGAAAAACTATTTTGTAAAAACAAATAAAAATTAATAACGTGCTTTGCAAGCATAGTAATGCTAAATCAGAAACAAAAACACAGGAAGCGAACACTCTTGCTGCCCCCAAACTCCCAAGATGTCCTATTAGTTTTATGGTCTGTGATATACTGGCAAAAAAATCTAATTTTATTTGCAAATCTGGCATGATAAATAGTTCAGGCTAATGGTCAATCTTGTTCCCCTATAAATATATCATGAGAGCAAATTATCTATAGTTTTATGAATTCAAAATAACCTAAGTTTGAGAAACTAGTGTGGTTGGGCCTGGGATGCCAGTGTCTTAGTCAGATTAGTAGGAGAAAAGCACCGTGAATTGATTTGACAGGGCAGGGAAGGGTTGGGAAATTTGAGCCGGCAACCCTGAAACTGTATTTATGTGCTTCCCTTGGATGGAAAACAGACAGCCCTGCAGAAGTATGCCTAGGTAAATAGGGGACGCAACCTAACCGCAGTAACCTGTGCACCCTAACCATGTGACCTGGAGGAACGGCGCAAGGCCAGTTTGTTCAGTCTCTTCTCCAGCTGCAGGTACAGGACAGTACAGAAGACACTCTAACCTGTTTCAAAGTGAAGTAAATCCCAGAGGCCTTTGCATATTCTCAGGAGAGAGAAGGGGGGAGAAGGTTGAAAAGTAGCTCTCCTGGACAGTGGCAATTTCTCTTTCCCTTCAGCTAAAAGTAACCAACCTGAGTTACCCCCATACTTGGGGGTAGCATTTCCTATACTCTATCATTATGAAATAATGAAAGTTATATTGTCATCTAAAATCCCATGTCATCTAAATCCTTTTAGATCCCCAAATGTGCCTTTTGCTGGCAACATTAAGAATGCCTGTCACTTTTCCTTGGTTTTATAACAGAAGATCTATATCACCAGTCACTTTTTTTTTAAATAATTTTTATTTTACGTTTTTAAGATTATTTTATTTTATGTATGTGAGTACACTGCTGCTGTCTTCAGACACACCAGAAGAGGGCATCAGATCTCATTACAGATGGTTGTGAACCACCATGTGGTTGCTGGGAATTGAACTCAGGACCTCTGGAAGAGCAACCAGTGCTCTTAACCGCTGAGCCATCTCTCCAGCCCCATCAGTCACTTCTCTGCAGATGAATCCTCATGGATGCAGACAGGTTCTCCAGTGATGGTTTCTTCTAGTATAGGAAAACCATGGTCTAGGGAGTTTCATGATCTTCCCAGCAACTGAAAGACAGTTTATGTCTCTGACTGTGTGTAACAGTAGATTCTCCTAACCAAAAACCTAGGGAGATTTGCCTTTTAAAACTGTCTTAACGATGGTGTGACTGGTTTCAATGATGCCACTTTACCTGAATTCATCAGAATAAAAGTCAATGTCAGATGCGACACATCTGGTCTCCTGTCCTAGTGACTTCTCTTTCACAGTGTCCCTGATGAACCACGTAGCAGCAGGTAACAAAAGAGCAATTGCTGGGTGGATTGATCTGGTCATATATTTGGCTTTTATGAAGGTTAGAAAAACACTGAACAATAAAGGCATATATGGTTTTGTCGATCTCCTTAAAAAACACACATTCCCCCACAAAATGTGGTAGAGCAATTTCTGGTGTTGCTTCATGAAATGAAGTAAATTAGCACAACCCCAGGGCTAACCAGAACCTAAACTGGGTTAATTGTACTACCAATTTTCTGTCATTCCTCAGAAGGAAAGCATGTTAGATCTTCAGTGTTCTGAAACCTTCCCATAACTACCCATATGATAATATATTTCATAGGCTGATAACATATGCCTCTTATCTTGTATTCTAAGGAGCAACAGTATAATACCATTAACTGAAATTAGGTCAACATGAAACTAGGACTGTGTTTTTGGATCTCACAATATCTCTTGCTATAAGAACTCCAAAATGAAAAGTGTTTGCCAGGGCACATCTTCTATGTGTTCTTCAGCTGGTCACATTAAACAGTGAACACCCATCCTCTCCGAGTTACAGACTGCAGTGATGTCGCTGTTGGTGCGATTTTCAGATTTGATTTTCTTCTGTAGTCACATGGTTTTAACCATGGCCATGTGCTGAGCCGCTCTCAATGCGGTGCTTAGCCAGGGTTAGTTCTTTTCAATTACCTCAAAGGGTGGACTCTAAGAAAATAAGCACACTCAACTAAGAAAGGGGAGAAATTATGTATATTCCATTTCAGAATGTGATAGGCAATAGGAAAATAATCCCCCTCTCTCAGATGTCTATTTTCTTTATCTGTTCTGCACTTGTTCAGTGCTCAAAGACTAACAAATACAAGCCATATGGCTGTGAATCCATTATCTATAGTATATTTTCCTTGTGATGATTTCTTACTATAACCAAAATGTCAGTCTCGTAAAATTAGGCTTGACTACATATACACAAGAGTACAATCTACATGAAGCCTTTAAATACTTGGGGGGATTTTTTAAAGTAAATTAGAACATTGGTGCTCATAGTATTCGTTTCAAACCCAGAAAGATAGGACGGTCTCTTTCTAACATGCCAAAGGATGGTATCATAAGGGTCTTATGCTGGCTTATTTTCCTCTCAACAGTGTCTGTCTGTTCCCTGCTTTGTCTAAGTTTGGACTGTGATGAAAAGTGGTTTTAACATTTGACATCTGGGTGTGTTTCCTCTATAAATAGCCAAAGTCTTACAAATTACTCTGCTTAACCTTTCTGCTCGGACCACCAGGAATCTGAGGGAAAGTTACAATGCATCTTCCACTTAATGTTTAAGAAGACACGAATGTTCATCTGTACCAATGCCTTGTATAGACAGCATAGTCGCCCTCCTGTGTTCTTTGGGTGACGTGAAGTTTCTTTTTTAGAATTACAAATGTCTCTTTTCCTCCTCTCTGCTGCCTGCCATGAACCCTTGCCAGATGTCCAAGAGCCTACTGTAATTTCTACGGTATGAGTTTTGTTATCCATCTCTAATGTGTGGGCTGTTCCCACTTTCTGCCTTGAACCCAATCTACTGTGAGCTACACAGAGTAGTGAAGAGGAGCTGGTAAACTGGTTTTGCTGCTAGTAACTGTCTCTTACTGCATTATGGAGGATTTAGGGCTCTAAAATTGTGTAGAATTTTCTTATTTGGGCTTCATTTGTTCACTGGACCTATAGTAGTCTCTAATTTCACAAAACCCAGCTAACAGGTTATATCTTCCTGGTCTTCCTGAGGTGTATTAAACTTTCTACCTAAACTTATAAGCAATATCCTTGTAGGAAAGATATCATTCTGTCAGCCTTCCTGACACTAAGCCCAAGGTTCCCACCAAGAGAGAATAAAACACTCTCTTCTGTTTTATTCCCAAGCAGTTTCCTTCATCCAGAAAGTTCTAGCTGCAACTTTCCCAGTATTACATAAAATATACCACTCTAAATAAGGAGCCGAACAACTGTTTTCTTATTAATAGATACTGCCTTAACAAGACAAAAGTTTGTAAGAGATGGACAAGAAGGAGACACACAGACACACACATACACAGACACACACAGAGACATACATCCACACAGACACACACACAAGCAAGGCTGAAAGAAAAGCTGCTTAGAAAATGGAATTGCTAAAGAGAAAGAGACTAGCAATGCCCGAAAAGATGACCACGAGTGTGTGTGCATCCTCCGCCCTCCCAAAGATCCTTATCACACACCATAATTATGGTCATTCTTATTATCAATTATTCAGTATTAATGGTTTGAATGTGAAATCTGCTCATTGGCTCGTGTCTTTAGACTGGACCATGTCACACACCTGGTGGCAGCCTGGGAAGTCTGTGAGGCCCAGATAGAGGACATAAGGCAGGGCTTATGCCTTATGGACTAGAGCTGCTTGTTTTGGCCCACAGTCTTGGTCTGCTGAGATGCTCACGAGACATGCTCCGAGATGCTCCCAACACATACACAAAGGACGTTGGACTCCTCCCAGCTTTTCTGTGACATGAATCTGAACCCAAATAAGCCTATCTTCTCTTAAGTTGCATGTTGTTGATTATTTGGTTAGGATGAGAATGGAGAAAATAGATCTTCCAGTCAAAGCAGTCTTCCACTGAATAGCTATAACCATAAAAGTCTGATCCCCCCCAACCCCTTCAGATGAGAACCTTACAGCAGAGCAAACTCATCACACCAGTTTATGATCCCATTAACAGGCTTTCCTGAAACCAGCACGTTGAAATTTCTGTAGGTAGAGTCTATGACCATTATGTATGTGTGCCTATCGTGATTACTTTCCCTATACCACCTTCTGAACTATATGAATTCTGACTGTGGATCATGTCGAGTAATATAAATTAATCTTACAAGTCAGAAGGGAGTGTGTGGTGATTAAGTTCTTGAGATTCTGGGATGAGACATGCTAAGGTCAAATGCTGCATCAGGGATTTAAATATAAATATACTGGCTCAGGCAAATTCCCACATCTCCCTGATCCTCAGTTGGCCTTTCATAAAGTAGACATAGTAATAATACCTATTAGATGAGTGGCATTTATTAAAAGAGAGTGAGGGGGATTTGGCGAGTTAATAAAGAAAGCATTTAGCACAATGCTTGCTACGTAGCATGTGCTCAATAAAGTTTAAGCATTACTCCTGCTCCTTATGAAGACCAAGCTCTGGAAGTATAGCTCACTGGTAGAGAACTTGTCTAGTTTGATCTTAAATATGTAGAAAATACACCAGCAAATAAAGCAAGGGACAAATTGTTATGGTTTGTTTGTACTGCATCCTATCACTGGCTACTGTTCTCTATTTCCAGATTCTTCCTACTCTCATTAATTCCTTAAAATAATAGTTTTTAAATTAAATTTTTTCATCTCCCTTCTTGGTCTTGTCTCTTTCTTATAGGGTAAATGAAGGACAAATTGTGCCACATTATTGTCCCACATATACCATAGATATTGAAAACTCCATGCGTGTGCATAAGTGGTGGCCTCTATTTGGAGGGAATCAGTACACACACAGACACACACATAGACACACACACAGACACACATAGACACACACAAAGACAGACACACACACACACAGACACACACACACAGACACACACAGACTCACAGACGCACACACAGACACACACACGCACACACAGACACAGACACACACACACACTTACACACACACACACACACACACACACACACAGACCTTCTTGTTTATTTTGTTTCTTGTTTTATTTACCAAACTCCTGCCTTTCGCTAACGACCATGTCAAATGCAGTGTAATATTTGGTGTTAAGCCCTGCCTCTTTTCCCAGGACACCCTGAATGAATTAAATTTGTTGTTTCCATAAACACATAGTCACATCTCAACTGTCACATAAAGGGTTTTGGTTTTGCTTTTGTTCTCTTGGGGCAGGGGTGGTGGTAGTGTTTAAGACAGTTTTGCTAAGTAGCTCAACTTAGCCTCAAACAGGTTAGCCTGCACCTCCAGGTGAACTGATTGTGTACCTGTCCTCTGATACACTGAGTTCAGTAAAGACAGAAACCACACACCATTAATTCATTCGCTGATGAATGTAGACACACATAAACATAAAAAACATAAAAAAAACCCATCACTTACTGAATGCTCAATAAATACAGTCTGAGTTCCTGGGAGTCTTTTTGTTCCTACGGAAAGGGCCAAATTTTTGTGAGTTCATAGGATGTGACACTAGGGACTTTAATTTGCAGGGAAGTCCTGGAGGGAAAATAGGAAAAGTAAAGTGAGTGATTCAGGAAAGTAGACACTACACATGGCAGCATTCTCATTTCTTCTGTGTTGGTTGATTTGTCTTGTCAAAATGTTTAGAACTAGATTTCCCTAGAAGCCCTCCTTTTGGGCCTGCTTTATCAATGAGCAGAACTTGTTATGACATCACTTCCTCCCAGGTCACTCTTCCCCAGCTACTGAGCATCTAATCAGTATCAGCATATAGAGTTTAAAAACCAATCTTTGGCTTAAGCTAATATCTAAGAAGATTATCAATTTTTTCAAGTCAATGAAACTGTCGATAGCTTTGAGAAATTCTACCATAATATAAAGTAAGGGATCAATCTTTATTAAAAATATCCATTTACTCTTCAGAGTAGATGTATTGAATGTAAATTATAAAACTGTGAGATTGTTGTCAAAGACTACTATACACTGTTTTACTATTAATCTAAAACCTGTCATGAGGTTAATCACATTAAAAATTATTGCTCAGTATATATTAGGATAACTATAAAGTAGAAGGGTGGAATTAGCAAAAGTATTACTGGGAGTCAATTTGCTGGTAATGACTAAGTGGCAGACTGAGCTAATCCAAGCTTTGCCATCAGCAGATTATTACATGATGCTAGAAAGTCACAAGTGGGCATCTCCGACCACTGTCTATTTCAGGAAGTGAATAGGTCTTCCAGAATTCAACAGGTGAGTTACTTCAAAGCTCCCAGTTGTTAGGAAACGGGTCTCAGTCTGGGGTCTTATGTCTGATTGAGTCTCAAATGTGAGTTTAACCTTTGAATCTCTTCTCCAAACTCTACGAGCAACCTTCTTGTTGTTTCACTATTTAGAAGTCCTTATTTTAAGAAAGACATTAAATTTATCACATAGAAATGATTCTATTTAGAAGAAGTAGAACAAGCAAAGGAGGAGACAGTTCCAAAAGGTTTGCTGCATTAGGGACAAAAATTAGGTAAGAGAAGACCCTTAAAATAACCAACAGCCCAAGCAATAAATGATTAAATGGCATGTCAGAATCTTTTAAAGAAAAGGATTAACTGAATTTGTTTTTAAATCCCACTACCTAAGAGACAGAGGTAAGAGGCTTTCTTTAAATTCAAGGCTAGCCTGGTCTACAAGGAAAGTTCTAGGCCAGCCAGGGTACATGGAGAGACCTTATCTCAACAACAACAAAACAAACGAACAAAAAACAAAAACAAACAAACAAAAACAAAACTCCAGAATTACTGAAATTGGTATAACATGGGATTCCAACCCAATTAATGTCACATCAATTACTGTTGGTCAAGAAAATAAAAACTGATATTCATTTTTTTAATTTTGAAGACAGTGAAGAGAATATCTAGTTTTAGCATAAGCTTCACTACCATGCACCTGCAGAGAAACAATGTTAGACACCTTTATTAATACCAATCTTGGCAAGCAGGAGGTAACTTGCCTTACTATTGCTTACACTTTTTCTTCACCCAGTAATAGTTTGTCACACATTATTACAATGGTTTGGCTGTCTTTTGGTGTAATCACGTCTTTTACGTATTAAGTCAAGTATCATTTTCTTTCTAACCCATTAAGAATTAAAGAACATTGAATTGCAATTGTAACTCCCAAAAGAGAAGTTACTTTTAATTTGGAAAAAGAATTTCAAATAAGCACTTAGAAGGGCCTACGTATGGGCAGTTACTGTACCCTGTAGCAAAACCTACACCATGTATAGGATTTGGAATAAAATGACTATGGAGGTGCCATGAAATAAATTTCTGCTAATCGTTTTTAGGTTATTGTGTTTAAAGGCTATTTTAAATGCTTATGGAGAATCCATATTCCAAATAACATATTTAATGAAGGTCTAAAAATATGCATTTTGAAAACTACTCTAGGAGAAGAGAGCACACGAACAAGGAGTGCAGACATCCCGAGGTCGCAGGACAGATTGCCACCTCTGCACACCTCAGCTCACATCCCTGGTCCAAAGGAATGGTGTCTCTAAACAGAGGGATATAGGGACAGCCACCAGTACCCACAGTTCGGGTCTGTGCTCAGGACAGAACTGATCTGGCAAAACAGCTCCGTGCACCCAAATCCTGTGGGGCAGAGAGCTGGAACCTCAGAAGTGTGGATACTCCTGAGAAGTCAGAGGAGAATACCCTCTGCCCACAGTACAGACCCATGAGGGAATCGCATAGTGCCAACTGTGCCCACTGGGTGCAAGGACCTACATGAGCAACCAGGGGCAAGGACCCTTTGATTCCTGCCTGCGCCTAGAGCTGGAAGACAGTCTCCAGGAGCACTGCCGCAGCTGAGAGCAGAACACCTGTTCTCAGGAAAGGCTGAAAGAAAACAAGCAAACAGTTCTACAGGAGTTCTGACACAGAGGCCTACAGCACGGCCAAGTCACTCCCAGAAACAGAAAGACAAGCAAACACCAGAGACAACCCAATGGCTAGAGGCAAGCAAGGAACCTAAGCAACAGAAACCAAGATTAGTTGGCATCATCAGAGCCCAGTACTCCCACTAAAGAAAATACTGGATATCCAAACATACCAGAAAAGCAAGATTTACATTTGAAATCACATATTTTCATAATGATTGAGGACTTTAAGAAAGACATAAAGAACTCCCTTAGAGAAATGCAGAAAAGTACAAGTAAACAAGTAGAAGCCCTTAGAGAGGAAACACAAAAATCACTGAAAGAATTACAGGACAACACAAACAAACAGGTGGAGGAATTGAAAATGGAAATAGAAACAATAAAGAAAGCACAAAGGGAGACAAACCTGGATATAGAAAACCAAAGGAAGAGACAAGGAGCTGTAGACACAAGCATCACCAACAGAATACAAGAGATAGAAGAGAGAATCTCAGGGGCAAAAGATACCATAGAAAACATCAACACAACTGTCAAAGATAATGTAAAATGCAAAAAGCTCCTAGCCCAAAACATACAGGAAATCCAGGAAACAAAGAGAAGATCAAACCTAAGGATAATAGGTATAGAAGAAAGTGAAGACTCCCAACTAAAGGGACCAGTAAATATATTCAACAAAATTATAGAAGAAAACTTCCCTAACCTAAAGAAAGAGATGCCCATAAACATACAAGAAGCCTACAGAACTCCAAATAGATTGGACCATAAAAGGAATTGCTCCTATCACATAATAGTTAAAACACCAAATGCACAAAACAAAGAAAGAATATTAAAAGCAGTAAGGGAAAAAGGTCAAGTGACATATAAAGGCAGTCCAATAATAACTATACCAGACTTCTCACCAGAGACAATGAAAGCCAGAAGATCCTGGACAGATGTCATACAGACCCTAAGAGAACACAAATGCCAGCACAAGTTAATGAATCCAGCAAAACTTTCAATTAACATAGATGGAGAAACCAAGATATTCCATGACAAAACCAAATTTATGCAATATCTTTCTACAAATCCAGCCCTACAAAGGATAATAGATGGAAAACTCCAACACAGGGAGAGAAACTACACTGTACAGAAAGCAAGAATATAATTTCCTGGCAATAAAACCAAAAGAGAGACAAACAAACATAATTCCACCTCTAACAACGAAAATAACAGGAAGTGACAATCACTATTCCTTAATATCTCTCAATATCAACGGATTCAATTCCCCAGTAAAATGACATAGGCTAACAGACTGGATACGTAAAGAGAACCCAGCAGTTTGTTGCAAGCAGGAAACACACATCGGAGACAAAGACAGACACTACCTCAGAGTAAATGGCTGGAAAACAATTTTCCAAACAAATGGCCCGAAGAAACAAGCTGGAGTTGCCATTCTAATATCAAATAAAATTGACTTTCAAACAAGAGTCATTAAAAAAGATAAGGAAGGACACTACATATTCATCAAAGGAAAAGTCCACCAAGATGAACTTTCAATCCTAAATATCTATGCTCCAAATGCAAGGGCACCTACATTCATAAAAGAAACCTTACTAAAGTTCAAAGTACACATTGAAACTCACACATTAATAGTAGGAGATTTCAACACCCCACTCTTATCACTGGACAGATCATAGAAACAGAAATTAAACAGAGACGTAGAGAAACTAACAGAACTTATGAACCAATTGGATTTAACAGAACATTCCCTCCTAAAACAAAAGGATATACCTTCTCAGCACTTCATGGAACCTTCTCCAAAATTGACCATATAATCAGTCACAAAACAGGCCTCAACAGATATAGGAAGATAGAAATAATCCCATGCATCCTATCAGATCACCATGCACTAAGACTGGTCTTCAATAACAAAAATAATGAGAGAAAGCCCACATATACATGGAAGTTGAACAGTGCTCTACTCAATGACAACTTGGTCAAGGAAGAAATAAAGAAAGAAATTAAAGACTTCTTAGAATTTAATGAAAATGAAGAAACAACATTCCCAAACTTATGGGACATAATAAAGTGGTACTAAGAGGAAAACTCATAGCTCTGAGTGCCTGCAAAAAGAAACAGGAGAGAGCATATGTCAGTAGCTTGACAGCACACCTTAAAGCTCTAGAACAAAAAGAAATAAATAAACCCAAGAGGAGTAGAAGGCAGGAAATAATCAAACTCAGAGCTGAAATCAACTAAGTAGAAACAAAAAGAACTATACGAAGAATCAACAAAAGTAGGAGCTGGTTCTTTGAGAAAATCAACAAGACAGATAAACCCTTAGCCAGACTAACCAGAGGTCACAGAGAGTGTATCCAGAGTAAGAAAATCAGAAATGAAAAGAGAGACAAAACAGCAGAAAGTGAAGAAATTTTTAAAAAATCATCAGATCCTACTACAAAAGCCTATATTCAACAAAACTGGAAAATTTGGAGGAAATAGACAATTTTCTAGACAGACACCAGGTACCAAAGTTAAATTAGGAATAAATAAATCATCTAAACAACCCCATAGCTCCTAAGGAAATAGAAGCAGTGATTTAAAGGTCTCCCAACCAAGAGCCCAGGTCCAGATAGGGTCAGTGCAGAATTCTATCAGACCTTCATAGAAAACCTCATACCAATACTATCCAAACTATTCCACAAAATTGAAACAGACAGAGCACTATCAAACCACACAAAGACCCAACAAAGAAGGAGAATTTCAGGCCAATTTCCCTTATGAATATTGATGCAAAAATACTCAATAAAATTCTTGCAAACTAAATCCAAGAACACATCAAAACGATCATCCATCATGATCAAGTAGGCTTCATCCCAGGGATGTAGGGATGGTTTAATGTATGGAAATCCATCAATGTGATCCACTATATAAACAAACTCAAAGATAATAACCACATGGTCATTTCATTAGATGCTGAGAATGCATTTGACAAAATTCAACACCCCTTTATGAAAAAAGTCCTGGAAAGATCAGGAATTCAAGGCCCATATCTAAACATAGTAAAAGCAATATACAGCAAACCAGTAGCTAATATCAAACTAAATGGAGAGAAACTTGAAGCAATCCCACTAAAATCAGGGAATAGACAAGGCTGCCCACTCTCTCCCTACTTCTTCAATATAATACTCAAAGTCCTAACCAGAGTAATCAGAGAGTGAAAGGATGTCGAAGGGATACACATTGGAAGGGAAGAACTCAAAATATCACTATTTGCAGATGATATGATTGTGTACTTAAGTGACCCCAAAAGTTCCAGCGGAGAACTACTTAACCTGATAAACAACTTCAGCAAAGTGTCAGGGTATAAAATTAACTCAAACAAATCAGTAACCTTTCTCTACTCAAAGGATAAACAGGCTGAGAAAGAAATTAAGGAAATGACACCCTTCACAATAGTCACAAATAATGTAAAATATCTTGGTGTGACTTTAACCAGGCAAGTGAAAAATCTGTATGATAAGAACTTCAAGCCTCTGATGAAATAATTGAAGAAGATCTCAGAAGATGGAAAGATCTCCCATGTTCATGGATTGGCAGGATTAATATAGTAAAGATGGCCATTTTGCCAAAAGCAATCTACAGATTCAATGCAATCCCCATCAAAATTCCTACTCAATTCTTTATAGAGATAGAAAGAGAAATTTGCAAATTCATTTGGAATAAGAAAAAACCCAGGATAGCAAAAACTATACTCAAAAATAAAAGAACTTCTGGGGAATCACCATCCCTGATTTCAAGCAGTATTACAGAGCAATAGTCATAAAAATTGTATGGTATTGGAACAGAGACAGGTAGGTAGATCAATGGAACAGAATTGAAGAACCAGAAATGAACCCACACACCTATAGCCACTTGGTCTTTGACAAAGAAGCTAAAACCATCCAATGGAAGAAAGATAGCATTTTCAACAAATGGTGCTGGTTCAACTGGAGGTCAGCATGTAGAAGAATGCAAATCAATCCATTCTTATTACCATGTACAAAGCTTAAGTCCAAGTGTATCAAGGACCTTCACATCAAACCAAATACACTCAAACTAATAGAAGGAAAAGTGGAGAAGAGTCTCATGGGCACTGGGGAAATTTTCCTGAACAAAACACCAATGGCTTATGCTCTAAGATCAAGAATTGACAAATGGAACCTCATAAAACTGCAAAGCTTCTGTAAGGCAAAGGACACTGTGGTTAGGACAAAACGGCAACCAACAGATTGGGAAAAAAATCTTTACCAATCCTACATCTGATAGAGGGCTAATATCCAAAATATACAAAGAATCAAGAAGTTAGACTCCAGAGAGACAAATCGCCCTATTAAAAAATGGGGTACAGAGCTAAACAAAACATTCTCAGATGAGGATTATCGAATGGTCAAAAAGCACCTAAAGAAATGTTCAACATTCTTAGTCATCAGGATAATGTAAATCAAAACAACCCTGAGATTCCACCTCACACCAGTCAGAATGGCTATGTTCAAAAACTCATGTGACAGCAGATGCTGGCGAGGATATGAAGAAAGAGGAATCCCATTGTTAGTGGGGTTGCAAACTGATACAACCACTCTGGAAATCAATCTGGAGGTTCCTCAGAAAATTGGACATTGAACTGCCTGAGGATCCAGCTCTACCACCCTTGGGCATATACCCAAAAGATGCTCCAACATACAACAAATACACATGCTCCACTATGTTCATAGCAGCCTTATTTATAATAGCCAGAAGCTGGAAAGAACCCAGATGCCCTTCAATAGAGGAATGGATATAGAAAATGTGGTATATCTACACAATGGAGAACTACTCAGCTATCAAAAACAATGACTTCATGAAATTCATAGGCAAATGGAATGAACTAGAAAATATCATCCTGAGTAAGGTTACTCAATCACAGAAAAACATACTTGTTATGCACTCATTGATAAGTAGATATTAGCCAAAAAGCTCAAATTACCCAAGATACAATCCACAGACCACAGGAAGCTCAAGAAGGAGGATGACCAAAATGCAGATGCTCCCACTCCTTCTTAAAAGGGGAAAATATTCATAGGAGGGGATATGGAAGCAAAGTTTAGATCAGTGACTCAAGGAATGGCCATTCAGATACACATGTGTTCCATGTATTTACAGCCACGAAAACTAGAAAAGATTGATGAAGCTAAAAAATGCATGGGGAGGGGTTGGGGATTTAGCTCAGTGGTAGAGCACTTGCCTAGCAAGCGCAAGGCCCTGGGTTCGGTCCTCAGCTCCGGAAAAAAAAAAAACAAAAAACAAAAACAACAAAAAAAAAATGCATGGGGAAAGACACTGGATATAGATCTCTCCTGAGAGACACATCCAGAGCATGTCCAATACAGAGGTCAATGCTAGCAGCAAATCACCGAACTCAGAATAGGACCCTCTTAGGGGGAATTAGAGGAAATATTGAAAGAGTTGAAGGAGCTTGCAACCCCATAAAAACAACAATGCCAACCAACCATAGCTTCCAGGGACTAAACCACTATGGAAAGACTATACATGGACTGACCCAGGGCTCCAACTGCATATGTGGCAGAGAATAGCCTTGTTGCGGCACCAGTGGAAGGGGAATCCCTTGGTCTTGCCAAGGTTGGACCCCTAGTGCAGGGGAATATGGGGGAGGGCAATTAGGGGGATTTATAGGGGGAATACCCATATGGGAGGGGGGAGTAGGGGAGGGAATGGGGGCTTATGGACAGAAAACCGGGAAGGGGAATAACCTTTGAAATGTAAGTAAATATATAATAAAAAATTTAAAAAGAAAAAGAAAACTACTCTCGTGGTTTAATGAAAATTGCCTGATTCCTCAAAACCCTTATAAATCCAGTTCCTTGACACTTTGAAAGTTGGGTCAGGAATTGTCAATATTGTCATTATCAGAAGTGTATGTATTAAATGAAATCACATGATAGATCAATGTCACCTTCAATAACAGGCTGCGACATAATACATTTCAAGTGACATTTGCTGGTGATGACGAGAGTCAAAAAAGCAGAAACACTTTCATTCCTGTCCACCAAGGCCCTACCAGACCCACATAACCAATACTACAGTGTATTGGAGAAAACAACAGTTTTTACCTGCACATTTGAAGGCAGAAAATGGAAAATCTCTGACAGCTGGGTTTATGATGTGAAAGGAAAAATCCTGGTAGCCTGGTCCACCTACAAACAGACCTCCACACTGTGATGACATGGATATAATTGGTTACAAAATACATATCTACATCTCCCCAAACTGGGCAAGCAATTTGAATGACCTACCTATATCCAATGTCATGGAAATCTGCCAGGAAAGGTCATTTTGCTAATTTGGGGAGCTTCATATACTCGGAAATATTTATTGGTATAATAGCTGTCATTTAGAAAGTCTAAACCAGCAGCTGCTTTATTAAATGTTCATGCCTGGCATCTTATTAATTTCTTGCAGTGATGCCATGAGGTCATGTTGTAATCCCAGTTCCAGGATAAACAAATGGAGACAAAGGGAAGTCATTCTCGTCAGTCTCTACAACAGTCACATGCTGTGTATCTTAGTAAAGAGTCCACTGTCTATTACGGGGCAGGCGCTATTCTAATCTAGATCCAGAAAGCGTATTTATAAACCCAGTTAGGCAAGCCCTTCCACCATGCTACTGCGTTCACACATGACAGATGAGGTCCCACCCCGCCTACCTCCTTCCTTGTCTTACTTCTCTGTGCCCACATGTCTTTCCTCACTCCCTGAAGGGAACCAGAAAGCACTTCAGCCCCTCCAGTTACACAAGCACACATAATCAGAGTGCATTTGAAGGAGGAGATAACCTAATGGGGGAATTTTAGGCAAAGTACCCAGCAGCACTTCTACAAGAGACGAGAGGAACCGGGCTTCTCAGGGAGCACACATGATAAGGGAGCCCTGTGCACTGAAGAGTGTCACTTGGTAAAAGTGATGAACAAGAACAAAGAAAAGAAAGGAGGAACAGGCAAGGCCACTCACGACAATGTTTTGTGACTGCGGGATACGTTTATCTCATGTCAAATGGCCAATCCTTTCCTTTCTACATGGGTATTCTCTGTGTAAAAGTCCTGACCTTGATAGCCAATGGAATTTTCTAGGCTGTTTCTTAGAGGGGAAGCCATTTTTAGTTGATACATATTTCTGGCAAAGGGGTTAGAGAGAGGGGTCTGTGTGTAAAGTGCTCACCTTTCTGGGCATGAAGACCTGAGTCCCACCCCCACATCCCACATGATAAACCCAGGCACAGTTATGTGATGGAAAGTGTTTGGAATCCCAGACCGAGAAAGCAGATTTTATGGAGCTCTCTGGTCAACCAGTCTAACCGGCTTGGCTAGCACCAGGGTACTGCGAGACAGCTGTGGAACCACACTGAGGATTGACCTCTGATCTCCACATGCACCTGTGCATGCATCCATGCGCACCAGTACACACACATCACACCACACAGACACACACATACTTAATAACATGCACACAAGTGATTATAGCTAAATGGAAAAGTGTTTGGTTTTCATTGTACGATAGAACCCAGGGTCTCCTGCATGCATGGTTAGTACTCTGTTACTAAGCAGCACCCAGATTCCCAAAGTGGCTTTGAAGTCTCAATTTCCCAATCACTTTATATTTTCATTTTTCATCTACACACACACACACACACACACACACACACACACACACACCCCGTTTCTTTATATGACTGTGTCAAATTTGGAAGAAAACATCAAATGACTAATTTGGTGATATTTCTAGTCAGAGACTGTGGTCCAGTCTAGCAGACAGATCCCTCGTACTGTAAGCACTAAGACATGTAGTGTGTGTGACCATTCGGTTTGAATCAGCTTATGCCTTACCCTTGATTTCCTTAATCTTGCAGCAAGGGCTTGGCTACCTCTTCATAGTCTTGCTTTTCCTAGGTCTCCATCAGATACTCATTTCCTAAATCCATCCACCACTGAAGATTCAAGCCCTGAGAAATCCTCTTCAGAGACTACTGCATGCCAGTCTCTGGGTTGGGCACGGTACAGGAAATCACTGGCTTGTAAATCACCTTTCGTCGCATTTTGCTGGAAGCCGTACAGAAAGCAGAGCAGTAGAACCCAGCATAGAGACCACACTTCAGGTTTACTTATTAACTGAAGCGGGAACTCTGTGACTGCCTCTTTAGAGGAAGTCTGCCACTCTTCCTCTGACTGTATTTATTGTGGGCAACCTTCTTACTGCTGTGTAACACTGATGTGTTCCTGATCACAGCAATTCAATTGTGGGGGTTTTTTGTTTGTTTGGTTTTTTGTTTTTGGTTTTTTTAAGACAACAAAGACAGTCAGGAAAATCCTTTGTTTTTAGCACAATGTTTTTACAACTTTGGACATTTTCCTTTAAATCCCAATAATCTTGATGATAAAAAGCTTTCAACATCAAGAGGAATACTCAATACCCCTAGCATCCTCCAGTCTTCCTCCCTCCCGCCTTTAGTAGCCAGAGATAGCATCCATGTAAATATATCACCTGCTTGGGGATACATACTTCATAATTCAACTGAGGATATATTTATCTTAAACCAGCCATTGGGATCTTTAGGGAAACACCAAAAAAGGATCCTGAATCCATGGTCAAACTAAACCAACAGAATAAAAGAAATAGAATAGGTGGTACCTTTGTTCAAAAACAAGCAAACAAACAAACAAAAAAATGTGAGCTAGTCCATGCTGGGAGGGCTCAGTGGTTAAAAGCACTTGATGCTCTTCCAAAGAAACAGGGTTCAGTTTCCAGCACCCATGTGTGTTCACAGCACCCTATAGCTTGAGTTTTAGGGGATCCAACACCCTCCTCAAGCTTCTGCAGGCACCCTCAAACACACACACGGTATATATAAACTCATACAAGCACACACACACAGGAATAAATTTAAACAATATTCTGTGCATTTATAGTGACGGCTTAAGCAAAACATCATGTTAACATGGCTTCATGCTTTTCAATAGAATCTTACCAATCATGTCCTAATTGACATTTAATGAATAAATAAATTAGTAAAGAACTCAATATTGCTTACGTTAAGAAAAAGTGTGTTTTAGATTAACAAACTGGATACGCAACGAGGACCCTGCATTCTGCTGCCTACAGGAAACACACCTCAGAGACAAAGACAGACATTACCTCAGAGTGAAAGGCTGGAAAACAATTTTCCAAGCAAATGGTCAGAAGAAGCAAGCTGGAGTAGCCATTCTAATATCAAATAAAATCAATTTTCAACTAAAAGTCATCAAAAAAGATAAGGAAGGACACTTCATATTCATCAAAGGAAAAATCCACCAAGATGAAGTCTCAATCCTAAATATCTATGCCCCAAATACAAGGGCACCTACATATGTAAAAGAAACCTTACTAAAGCTCAAAACACACATTGCACCTCACACAATAATAGTGGGAGATTTCAACACCCCACTCTCATCAATGGACAGATCATGGAAACAGAAATTAAACAGAGATGTAGACAGACTAAGAGAAGTCATGAGCCAAATGGACTTAACGGATATTTATAGAACATTCTATCCTAAAGCAAAAGGATATACCTTCTTCTCAGCTCCTCATGGTACTTTCTCCAAAATTGACCATATAATTGGTCAAAAAACGGGCCTCAACAGGTACAGAAAGATAGAAATAATCCCATGCGTGCTATCGGACCACCACGGCCTAAAACTGGTCTTCAATAACAATAAGGGAAGAATGCCCACATATACGTGGAAATTGAACAATGCTCTACTCAATGATAACCTGGTCAAGGAAGAAATAAAGAAAGAAATTAAAAACTTTTTAGAATTTAATGAAAATGAAGGTACAACATACCCAAACTTATGGGACACAATGAAAGCTGTGCTAAGAGGAAAACTCATAGCGCTGAGTGCCTGCAGAAAGAAACAGGAAAGAGCATATGTCAGCAGCTTGACAGCACACCTAAAAGCTCTAGAACAAAAAGAAGCAAATACACCCAGGAGGAGTAGAAGGCAGGAAATAATCAAACTCAGAGCTGAAATCAACCAAGTAGAAACAAAAAGGACCATAGAAAGAATCAACAGAACCAAAAGTTGGTTCTTTGAGAAAATCAACAAGATAGATAAACCCTTAGCCAGACTAACGAGAGGACACAGAGAGTGCGTCCAAATTAACAAAATCAGAAATGAAAAGGGAGACATAACTACAGATTCAGAGGAAATTCAAAAAATCATCAGATCTTACTATAAAAACCTATATTCAACAAAACTTGAAAATCTTCAGGAAATGGACAATTTCCTAGACAGATACCAGGTATCGAAGTTAAATCAGGAACAGATAAACCAGTTAAACAACCCCATAACTCCTAAGGAAATAGAAGCAGTCATTAAAGGTCTCCCAACCAAAAAGAGCCCAGGTCCAGACGGGTTTAGTGCAGAATTCTATCAAACCTTCATAGAAGACCTCATACCAATATTATCCAAACTATTCCACAAAATTGAAACAGATGGATCACTACCGAATTCCTTCTACGAAGCCACAATTACTCTGCTACCTAAACCACACAAAGACCCAACAAAGAAAGAGAACTTCAGACCAATTTCCCTTATGAATATCGATGCAAAAATACTCAATAAAATTCTGGCAAACCGAATTCAAGAGCACATCAAAACAATCATCCACCATGATCAAGTAGGCTTCATCCCAGGCATGCAGGGATGGTTTAATATAAGGAAAACCATCAACGTGATCTATCATATAAACAAACTGAAAGAACAGAACCACATGATCATTTCATTAGATGCTGAGAAAGCATTTGACAAAATTCAACACCCCTTCATGATAAAAGTCCTGGAAAGAATAGGTATTCAAGGCCCATACCTAAACATAGTAAAAGCCATATACAGCAAACCAGTTGCTAACATTAAACTAAATGGAGAGAAACTTGAAGCAATCCCACTAAAATCAGGGACTAGACAAGGCTGCCCACTCTCTCCCTACTTATTCAATATAGTTCTTGAAGTTCTAGCCAGAGCAATCAGACAACAAAAGGAGGTCAAGGGGATACAGATCGGAAAAGAAGAGGTCAAAATATCACTATTTGCAGACGACATGATAGTATATTTAAGTGATCCCAAAAGTTCCACCAGAGAACTACTAAAGCTGATAAACAAATTCAGCAAAGTGGCTGGGTATAAAATTAACTCAAATAAATCAGTTGCCTTCCTCTATACAAAAGAGAAACAAGCCGAGAAAGAAATTAGGGAAACGACACCCTTCATAATAGACCCAAATAATATAAAGTACCTCGGTGTGACTTTAACCAAGCAAGTAAAAGATCTGTACAATAAGAACTTCAAGACACTGAGGAAAGAAATTGAAGAAGACCTCAGAAGATGGAAAGATCTCCCATGCTCATGGATTGGCAGGATTAATATAGTAAAAATGGCCATTTTACCAAAAGCAATCTACAGATTCAATGCAATCCCCATCAAAATACCAATCCAATTCTTCAAAGAGTTAGACAGAACAATTTGCAAATTCACCTGGAATAACAAAAAACCCAGGATAGCTAAAGCTATCCTCAACAATAAAAGGACTTCAGGGGGAATCACTATCCCTGAACTCAAGCAGTATTACAGAGCAATAGTGATAAAAACTGCATGGTATTGGTACAGAGACAGACAGATAGACCAATGGAATAGAATTGAAGACCCAGAAATGAACCCACACACCTATGGTCACTTGATTTTTGACAAAGGAGCCAAAACCATCCAATGGAAAAAAGATAGCATTTTCAGCAAATGGTGCTGGTTCAACTGGAGGGCAACATGTAGAAGAATGCAGATCGATCCATGCTTATCACCCTGTACAAAGCTTAAGTCCAAGTGGATCAAGGACCTCCACATCAAACCAGACACACTCAAACTAATAGAAGAAAAACTAGGGAAGCATCTGGAACACATGGGCACTGGAAAAAATTTCCTGAACAAAACACGAATGGCTTATGCTCTAAGATCAAGAATCGACAAATGGGATCTCATAAAACTGCAAAGCTTCTGTAAGGCAAAGGACACTGTGGTTAGGACAAAACGGCAACCAACAGATTGGGAAAAGATCTTTACCAATCCTATAACAGATAGAGGCCTTATATCCAAAATATACAAAGAACTCAAGAAGTTAGACCGCAGGGAAACAAATAACCCTATTAAAAAATGGGGTTTAGAGCTAAACAAAGAATTCACAGCTGAGGAATGCCGAATGGCTGAGAAACACCTAAAGAAATGTTCAACATCTTTAGTCATAAGGGAAATGCAAATCAAAACAACCCTGAGATTTCACCTCACACCAGTGAGAATGGCTAAGATCAAAAACTCAGGTGACAGCAGATGCTGGCGAGGATGTGGAGAAAGAGGAACACTCCTCCATTGTTGGTGGGATTGCAGACTGGTAAAACCATTCTGGAAATCAGTCTGGAGGTTCCTCAGAAAATTGGACATTGAACTGCCTGAGGATCCAGCCATACCTCTCTTGGGCATATACCCAAAAGATGCCTCAACATATAAAAGAGACACGTGCTCCACTATGTTCATCGCAGCCTTATTTATAATAGCCAGAAACTGGAAAGAACCCAGATGCCCTTCAACAGAGGAATGGATACAGAAAATATGGTACATCTACACAATGGAATATTACTCAGCTATCAAAAACAACGAGTTTATGAAATTCGTAGGCAAATGGTTGGAACTGGAAAATATCATCCTGAGTGAGCTAACCCACTCACAGAAAGACATACATGGTATGCACTCATTGATAAGTGGCTATTAGCCCAAATGCTTGAATTACCCTAGATCCCTAGAACAAAGGAAACTCAAGACGGATGATCAAAATGTGAATGCTTCACTCCTTCTTTAAATGAGGAAAAAGAATACCCTTGGCAGGGAAGGGAGAGGCAAAGATTAAACAGAGACTGAAGGAACACCCATTCAGAGCCTGCCCCACAGGTGGCCCATACATATACAGCCACCCAATTAGACAAGATGGATGAAGCAAAGAAGTGCAGACCGACAGGAGCCGGATGTAGATCGCTCCTGAGAGACACAGCCAGAATACAGCAAATACAGAGGCGAATGCCAGCAGCAAACCACTGAACTGAGAATAGGTCCCCCGTTGAAGGAATCAGAGAAAGAACTGGAAGAGCTTGAAGGTGCTTGAGACCCCAAAAGTACAACAATGCCAAGCAACCAGAGCTTCCAGGGACTAAGCCACTACCTAAAGACTATACATGGACTGACCCTGGACTCTGTCCCCATAGGTAGCAATGAATATCCTAGTAAGAGCACCAGTGGAAGGGGAAGCCCTGGGTCCTGCTAAGACTGAACCCCCAGTGAACTAGACTATGCAGGGAGGGTGGCAATGGGGGGAGGTTTGGGAGGGGAACACCCATAAGGAAGGGGAGGGGGGAGGGTGATGTTTGTCCGGAAACTGGGAAAGGGAATAACACTTGAAATGTATATAAGAAATACTCAAGTTAATAAAAAAAAAAAAAAGAAAAATTAAAAAAAAAAAGAAAAAAAAAGAAAAAAAAAAGAAAAGAAAAAGAAAAAGTGTGTTTGGTTAGTTAAATGATAAGCACTCAAAAACAGTGTTCGGTTCTTATGAGGAAGCACAGTATAGGGCCATGGAGCTGTAAAACTGAGAGAGATCCCTTCTTTAAGTAATCAGATTTCAATAGCATCGGCCAGATTTGATATATACGTGGAAAGAGATACAAGCAGTAATAGTTTAGACATGAGGTACTAGAACATTCTTCCTAGGAGGTCAGGCTCTGAAATTCAGCCTGCCTGCTGTTAATAGGGTGAGGTCAGAAAGGGCGGTGGTTGACTGGATAGAGAAAAGTCACAGAAGAAAAGAGGAAGAGGGAGGGGAGGGGAGTGGAAAGATGAGAGAGAATGCCACTCTGGGACTATTCAGCTGGAAAGCAGTAAAAGAAAGTAAATTATCAGTCCTTCCCCCTCCCAGCGGCTACAGATTCCTATAGCTCCACGGAGACAGCTCGGATCTACAAAACACACACGCACAAACACACACACAGACACACACATACACACAGACACACACACACATACACACACACACTCACACATACATACACACACACACGCAGACAAACACACACAAACGTACACTCATTCTTTCTATTGATGACGGTTTGATCATGGTATTTATTACCTTCTAAGGATGAGTTTAACCTTTCAAAGATCTAAAATGATTTCCCTAAGAATTAAAATATCTGATGCTGAAGGCTCTTAAGGCTTAATTCTTTAATTCTTTTGCTGAATCATCTGTAAGATGAGCTATTTGCATCAAAATAGCCTTGGGGGAAAGATTTTCCTCATGGTAGGTTAATATTATGCTTAAATAGTGCTCCCAGCTGGAATACTCTGCCTTTTCCCACAGTCATTGCCTGATGTGTAGAGAATTAGACATAACCTAACCAGGCTTCACTTTTTAAGAGTGAAACTAATGCTTCCAGTACAATTAATTGTGTTATAGATTATATTTATATTGGTTTTATTGTGTATATGGACTTAGAAAAATGTTAATATTTGTATTATTCAATAAGTGTTAACAGTCGGGGACAATGCTAGCTGATTAGCATTTTATCTCATGGAAAGCTAATATGTTTTAATATGCATGAGGTTACATCAAAGTTTTAATGTGATTGGCCCTTCCAAAAGTTTTTACAAAAAAACATTGCAAAATAATAACGGAAACAATAAGACATTTAATAAAGTTTGAAAACTGCAACATGTGCACCACTCAAAACCTTAGCTGCCAGCCGTGGGAGTTGGACTCACTGTAAGGGATTGGCCAGCTGGGTGTAAATCAGGTGTGTGCTACAAGCAGCCCGGCGTGTACATCACCCTAGATCTTTTTCCTTCCCCTAACACTGACACCTTAATCTCTTTCTGGAAACCTCTCTTGTTGGCTGGTAGCCAGGGCCTGATGCCAGGGCACACAAATTTCTCTGTGGGACAATTTGCAAGGTAAGCCCCGGAGTCATTCACAACCCTTTCATTTGCAACAATGGCCATCATAGCACCATAGACATCTGAATTAAGGTTCCTTGGAGAGATCACACATTAAAACGGCCTTGTCCCACCACCACCACACAGGAGGAACAGAGGGGTACCTGTCATTGCTGAATAGGGCAATGTGCCGCCAAAGCTTAATTCAAATCATTTCTTCTGTATCTAAAAATGAGCAGCCATCACAGAGTCAAACAAAGCCTTATAAATATTCATTCAACAAGATAACAGAAGATGTTACCCTAATAAACTTAGCATTTCCTTATGCGCAACACTGTTTTTATTTAAACATGTTGGGAAAAAATATTTTTACTTTTGAAAGGAGAGGCAAGAATTTCTTTTCCTTGGGTTCGTTGCTGCTATTTCAATTTCTATGCATATGTTTCCCATATGATAAACCCCTCACAGCTATGGAAAATAAGAGGGCTCATAATAGTCAATATGCAAATGTTGTTAGGAAAAGTTCTCTCTTCGCAAATACTACCTTGGTGCTACTCTCCATTCACAGAATGGCTCCAGTGCAGGGTTTCCTCAGCTAGCACCCCTCTTCCCTTTACCCTCTTCCCTTATCTGTAAGAAAGCTAACCTTTAGCTGCACCACCTTTTCGGCTCTGCTATTAGTCTCCAATTCTGACCTCAATTTTGTATCCTTTAGCTAATATTCTAACAGATACAAATTAACCACCTTGGTGGATCAATTCGGAAATAATTATTTGAAACATCATAAAACCACTTCTATGTATTTATTCTCACAGAGATACAGCACCAAAGCAAAAAAAATTACTGATAAATATGAAAATATATGAAATAAATCATAAATACTCAATAAAATATTGGCTATAACAAATGTTGACATAGTGTTAAAGTGGCACATTCAGTTAAAAGTGCATATTGTAACTGCGCTTTTAAAATGTCTGTGGCACACTGGTAACTAAAGAAACTCCAAATAGAAACCATGACTCCAAAGTCCATGGAATTGAAATTTGGATCATAGAAACTAAGTTCCTGACCCATGTCCACTTCTATCAGGCTACAGATTCTGACTTAATTTTCCTAGAATTATTTAGCATTACTTAAAATGGACCTTTCAACCTATCCAACAAGAAGCGACACAAGCTTAGAAAAGTGAGCCAGCTCCTGACAAAGTAACAAAGTATTGCCAGAAATAATCTTCTAACAAACTAGTGTATGCTAAACCATCTCAATGGGACCTTTGAGAGGGTCTCCTTCAATGCTCAGGGCAGCTTCCTGCAACGTCAATCACCAGAGCTAAGAAGTCCTCTTCAGTACTTGGATTTGTCTACAGAAGACATATCAGTTGCCCTGGCCACTTAGTGCCAGAGTTAGGAAAGGAGAAACTGTTCTCATCTGTGCTATTTACATAGCACATATTTACAGAAGAGGAATTTAAGACCAATGATTCCTTTCTTTGAACACACCTTCCATTCTGGTCCATGGGTTTTAGAAAAAGCTATTCTCTTCTTTCTTGTTCACGTTCTCTCTCTCTCTCTCTCTCTCTCTCTCTCTCTCTCTCTCTCTCTCTCTCTCTCAGTGTGCATGTATGTGAATGTATTGTTAATACATGTGAATGTGCATGTATGTGGGCATGTGTGTATATGAGTGTGTGTGCACATGCGTTGCTAAGGATCTATTCCAGTGCCTTACTCTAGCTATACCAGCACTCTACCACTTATCTATGTCCTCAGTGTGGTATACTTTTTCTTTTCAATATTGACTTTCCCTCAAAAGCCTATATGTCCATCAACTGATGAGTGAATAAGGAATATGGGGTACATATACACAATGGAATTTTCCTCAACTATAAAGAAAAATAAAAATTATGAAATTTGTAGGCATATAAATATAGCTGGAAATAATCATCCTGAATAAGTTAACCCAAAACTCGTAAGACAAACACCATGTATTTCTCTTTCATAGGGGAGGCCTGGCATTAAACTTTTAGTTACATATGTTTAAACTGGATCTATAGAAGTTGAGAAGTTGGGGAACTAGGAAGGGGCCAGGGAGAGGGAAAGGGATTTGGGGATAGAGAACAGGTAGTGTTAAGGAGAAAGGGGGAATAATGGGGCAGTGTGAGAGCTGAGTGACTGAGGAATGACAGCACAAGATACAGGAATGGAGAGTGGGAGGGATAACACTAAAGTCCTGGGAAAAACTTGGGTGGAAACCAATTCTTGTAGATGCTTCCTGCAATACACGATTTACATATGCATGTATAAAAGAGTTCAATAGGAATTACTCTCTACAGGGAACATTGCCTCTCCCGAATGTCCTTGTATCAAAATAAAAACCAAGTCCTGGGTGTGGCTATTTCACTCTAATTTTTTACTCAGTGAGGTCTGATTAAAGGAAAACAATAGTTGTTAATATTCTTGGTTCCCCACCAGAACTTGAAGGAAAGACCATATTGCTGAAGATACCATATATTGGAGTCATAGAATATGGAGAAATTAAACTGGCACTGACCTGGAACCCTCATCTCTACTTGCTATTGTTCATAATGCCGGAAGGTGCTATGCAAGTTACTGTCTTCCAAGTCTTACCCTGATGTGAACACCGGCCAACTACAATAACAACTGATTTGAAAAGATAGGCTCACTGGTACAATAATGGCACGAGTGTTTAGGGTGTAACCAACCTCTTTCTGATTGGATTTAAGGACAACTCCTTAATGTGGCATTTGTGCCTGGTACCGTTGACTGAGCCTAGAACCTGTGGCTGGGGATGTCATGGGCCCTAGGGTAGAACTTGTTACTATTATTCAGGCAAATGAACACAGTATTAAAACTCTGTCCTAACTCCACCCCAGCTAAATAGGCTGCGTTCTCTTGGAACACGCCACAGAAACAGGTTCTGGTGACTCTAGCCGTATTCCCTCTTTAGTCCTTTTGCCTACCCACCAGTGTACCCGACAGACCCACCCCGTCCTGTACAGGAAAGTGCTGCCACTGCCACTGGCACCATGCCCTACCCATACCCAGCACTGACCCCCGAACAGAAGAAGGAGCTGTCTGACACCGCTCACCGAATTGTGGCTCCGGTCACGGGCATTCTGACTGCAGACAAGTCCACTGGAAGCATTGCCAAGCACCTGGAGTCCATTGTCACCGAGAACACCAAGGAGAACAGGCACTTCTATAGCCAGCTGCTGCTCATTTCTGATGACTGTGTGAATCCCTGCATGGAGTGGGGGTGGGTGGATGATCCTCTTCACTAGACACTCTACCAAAAGGCAGATGATGGATGTCCCTTCCCCCAAGTTATCAAGTCCAAGAGTGGTGTTGTAAGCATTAAGGTAGATAAGAGTGTGGTGCCCCTGGCTGGAACCAATGTCGAGACTAACCAAGGGCTGGATGGGCTGTCTGAACTCTGTACCCAATATAAGAAGGATGAAACTGACATTGCCAAGTGGCGCTGTGTACTAAAGATTGGGGAACATACTCCCTCACCCCTTGCCATCATGGAAAATGCCAATGTTCTGGCCTGTTATGCCAGCATCTGCCAGCAGAATAGCATTGTACCCATTGTGGAGCCTGAAATTCTCCCTAATGGGGACCATGACTTGAAGCGTTTGCCAGTATGTAACTGAGAAGGTACTGGCAGTTGTCTACAAGGCTCTGAGTGACCACCATATCTATCTGGAAGGTACATTGCTGAAACCCAACATGGTCACCCTTGGTCAAGCTCACACCCAGAAATTTTCCAATGAGGAGATTGCCATGGCAACCATCACAGTGCTTCACTTCACAGTGACCCCTGCTGACTCTGGGGTCACTTTCTTGTCTGGGCAGAGTGAGGAAGAGGCATCCATCAACCACACCCCTATCAACAAGTGTCACCTACTGAAGCCAGAGGCCTTGACTTTCTCTTATGGTCGAGCCTTGCAGGCCTCTACTCTAAAGGCCTGGGATAGGAAGAAGGAGAACCTGAAGGCAGCCCAGGAGAAGAACATCAAGTGAACACTGGCCAACAGCCTCGCTTGTAAGGCAAGTGTACCCCAAGTGGGTCAGTCTGGAGCCACAGCCAGTGAATCTCTCTTCACCTCTAACCATGCCTACTATCCAGAGCTGATCTAAGGCTGCTCCATCAATACTCCAGGCTCCTGCCTACCCATGTGCTATTGAAGAGGGGCCTTCAGGCTCTTTCCCATCACTCTTGCTGCCCTTGTGTGTGTGGTGTTGTCTGTGAATGCTAAATCTGCCATCCCTTCCAGCCCACTGCCAATAAACAACTATTTAAGGGGGGAAAGCCCCTCTACCATAAATATTTAACTTCGTGCCCATAGATAAGTACAGCCTTCAGCTTTCATCAAAAACCTACTTTTTGTAGCAGATAACTGATCACCACAGGGACTTGTAACTGGTCACTGTGCAGAGAAAAAGAAACTGTGGAGCGAGCGCTCATCCCTAGATTGGACATCTACAGTAGGTTCTCTCTTCTCAAGGCTCTGGGATCATTACAGAAGGAGGCAGGTGCAGCTGCTTGTGTTGGGTCCCCTGAAACACTTTCCCTGAGAGGGTCTTCATGTAACCTGTCCCCAGTTAATTCTGATTGGTAAATAAAGATGCCAGCAGCCTACAGCTGGGGAGGACAGACAGAGGCAGGATATAGGATTCCTGGGTTTGGAACCACAAGGAGGAGGACAAGAGGCGAGATCTTCCTTGCAGAGAGAGTGTGGAGAGAAGGGAGACTCAGAGGCCACCACGGGTAAAGGAGCAAGGAAAGCACACTGCGCCCTGAGCTGAGAAAGCACGGCCCTTGAAGGCTGCTCAATTGGGTCAGGAACTGTGAAGATGGAACACAGAAACTAGTAAGTAGTAACTCACAATTACTGAAGGAGGTGGATTCCAGTAACATGGAGGTTAGAAAGTTAACCAACTACTGTGCTGGATAAGGCATATTAAAATATAAGAAAGGCTTTGTGTGTGCCTTTCATTCAGGAACATAAACCATTGAAGTGGGTAGCAACCCAACCCGGGACTTATTTACTAAATATTACCACAACAGGTGGGCAGAAACGATGTACGAGCCAGGAATGATAGAGAATCGCTGTGAAACTGGTTTCCTGTCATGACAGGCCAATGCACCCCATGAACTCCCAAAGGCTGTGACTATGTACATAAGACCTACACAAGACCAACATGGATAGGGAGAATGTAGTAATTTCTTCTGAGAGAAAGAACTCCTTCTTGTAGGGAAGTTTCTTCAGACACGGGGTGTCCTTAAATGAGGTGAAATATATTCTGTTCTGCACAGAAGAAAACAACTCAGGTGCTTCCGGAAGCCCCTGATACTAACCAAATGCACAAGGCTTCTCTTTCCTCAAGTACATATTAACAACACTGCATGGAGATATCCTCTGACAAACTCAGCTGCCTGGAGGAGGTTCAGACCAACCAAAGTATTTGGAAGATTCTCTCCAACTTCTTGAGCTCTCTGAAGGTTGTGTAGTGTGTCAGCTCCAGGTTTCCAGCTTTCGTGAGCTATCACTCATACAGGAATAGCATTTTAGTGATGAACTGTCCTTGAGTCACTTCTGCTCCTGTAAGTAAGCCCAATAAAACTCAGTAGTTCACCAAGTCAGGCTTTGGTGGTATCCTTATTTTGGGCTTCACTGGTTCCCTATATGGGGTGAGTAGGCATTTATGTTTAGGTCTTCCCAGGATTAGTTCACATAATGCAGAGCTCAAGGATTCCTAGATATTGACCATTGATAAGTTCTGAGGTAAAGAGAGTCAGTCTACTTAGGATTCAGTCCCTGATAGAGTGCCCGTGTGTCAGTGGATAGACAAACACATGCACATTCTGTTAGCCGTAAACGGATTAGTCAATGGTTTAAAAAACAAAACAAACCATGAAGTTGAGAGAGAAAACTGGTAGGAGGTATGACAAGAGTTAAAAGGAAAGGAATAGGGAATGGATTTGGTCAAAATACTTGTTTATTTATGGAATTCTCAAGCAATAGTTTGTTTTTTTAATCCAGCTTTATTTTTTAATATTGAAACTGACATTTTCACCTCTTTACACTTAACTTCTGTTTATTATATTATGATCAAACAATCTAAGAGCTCTACTGCAAAAATTTTTAATATTTACTCAGACCTAAGTACATAATTATAGTTTACTTTAAAAATTGTGAGCTTATGTGTGAACATACATCTTCATGTTCAAGGTTTTTCATTTATTATGTTACCATATTGATTTTTACCCTTGTTTTTTCTTCTTGTTTTGGGTCTTGTTAAGTCTGTTACATTCTGAAAGGTTGAAAAATGTGTGACTTAAAAAATGACAGATCAGAATATAGAATGGGTCCATTTATATTATACAGGTACCTTCCTGTGCATATCATGTATAAAGACACAAAACAGTATTCACTAAACTAAATATTACATTTCTCTAGGGAGCAAGACAGCAATTGATCTCTCTTAGGATAAATGTGTTCTGTGAGTTAAATGAATGAATACTTCATGCGGTATGACTGAAGTAGTAGATCATGGGTCTTGCTAAGATGAATAATCTGCCTTACCCTTTTCCCTGGTGAAATGGCACATTTATGACCACTGAACTGTCAACCCTTGAAAATTCAAGTTTTTAACCCTTATAAAAACTTCTTAAGGGACAACTTGCTAATATCTACAAATAGTCTTATAGGCCTATTATGGAGGGGCCTTCCCCCCCACCACCACAGACTTATGTGTTTCAATGAGTGGTACTATTAGTAGTTGTGGCCTTGTTAGAGTAGGTGTGGCCTTGTTAAAGGAAGTATGTCACTGTGGGGGTGGGCTTTGAGGTCTTCCCCTCTGCTCAGCCTCTACTCAGTAAAAAATGATAGTCTCCTTTTGGCTGTCTTCAGATCAAGATATAGAACTCTTGGCTCCTCCAGCACCATGTCTGCCTGCACAGTGCCATGCTTCCCACCATGATGATAATGGACTGAACCTCTGAAACTGCAAGCCAGCCCCAATGAAATGTTGTCCTTTATAAGAGTTTTTATGATCATGGTGTCTCTTTACAGCAATAAAATCCTAAGATACCTATTTTGCATTTATTTGAAGAGATAATAAACATTCATCTAAAAAGAAAATTTCTCACCAGTGCGATTGGCTAAGATCAAAAACTCAGGTGACAGCAGATGCTGGCGAGGATGTGGAGAAAGAGGAACACTCCTCCATTGTTGGTGGGATTGCAGACTGGTAAAACCATTCTGGAAATCAGTCTGGAGGTTCCTCAGAAAATTGGACATTGAACTGCCTGATGATCCAGCTATACCTCTCTTGGGCATATACCCAAAAGATGCCTCAACATATAAAAGAGACACGTGCTCCACTATGTTCATCGCAGCCTTATTTATAATAGCCAGAAGCTGGAAAGAACCCAGATGCCCTTCAACAGAGGAATGGATACAGAAAATGTGGTACATCTACACAATGGAATATTACTCAGCTATCAAAAACAACGAGTTTATGAAATTCGTAGGCAAATGGTTGGAACTGGAAAATATCATCCTGAGTGAGCTAACCCAATCACAGAAAGACATACATGGTATGCACTCATTGATAAGTGGCTATTAGCCCAAATGCTTGAATTACCCTAGATCCCTAGAACAAACGAAACTCAAGACGGATGATCAAAATGTGAATGCTTCACTCCTTCTTTAAATGAGGAAAAAGAATACCCTTGGCAGGGAAGGGAGAGGCAAAGATTAAAACAGAGACTGAAGGAACACCCATTCAGAGCCTGCCCCACATGTGGCCCATACATATACAGCCACCCAATTAGACAAGATGGATGAAGCAAAGAAGTGCAGACCGACAGGAGCCGGATGTAGATCGCTCCTGAGAGACACAGCCAGAATACAGCAAATATAGAGGCGAATGCCAGCAGCAAACCACTGAACTGAGAATAGGTCCCCTATTGAAGGAATCAGAGAAAGAACTGGAAGAGCTTGAAGGGGCTCGAGACCCCAAAAGTACAACAATGCCAAGCAACCAGAGCTTCCAGGGACTAAGCCACTACCTAAAGACTATACATGGACTGACCCTGGACTCTGACCCCATAGGTAGCAATGAATATCCTAGTAAGAGCACCAGTGGAAGGGGAAGCCCTGGGTCCTGCTAAGACTGAACCCACAGTGAACTAGTCTATGGGGGGAGGGCGGCAATGGGGGGAGGGTTGGGAGGGGAACACCCATAAGGAAGGGGAGGGGGGAGGGGGATGTTTGCCCGGAAACCGGGAAAGGGAATAACACTCGAAATGTATATAAGAAATACTCAAGTTAATAAAAAAAAAAAAAAAGAAAATTTCTCAAAAATACACATGAAACTCTTAATTCTGGTAAAACTAAGGGCAAATGAGATGAGAAGAAATAAGGGTTGGAACACTTTCATGTTTTATAAGGTTCTATAACTTTCATTATTAGAAAAGTCCCAGTTCAGCAGAAAAGCAGAGATGTTTACAAGTTGTAGACTATTAAGTTGCTCATAAATAGGAAACACTAAAATGGCTACTGTGTCCCTCACATCTTTAAGCCAACACTAAGGAATTAAAAAATATATACCTTCCTTCTTCGAGTGTTTGACTTTGCTCAAAAGGCAGTTTATAAATAAGACATTTTATAAAAATAAAAATAAAACCAAGCCTACTTATCACAAGTTCTAAGATGACTATCATTAATACATATGGCCAAGATGTAAAAAGTGAAAGTGGTGTGATTGTTTGAAAGAAAGATCAATACTTGGGAAGAAATAAAAACAGCGACCCAGCATTAATAGGAGGAAAGAATTTGAGTGGAAGGGACTAACTAGTTATGCTTTGAATATAATTCATTGTGTTGAACACAGTTGGTATTTTGGAAGCTTGTAGAAATGATAGAAGGCAGAGCCTAGCCATGAAAAGAAAGTTATTGGGGTCATGCCTTTGGAGACTTTCTCTTGAACCATCCTCTGTCTGTATTCCCCTGTTCCCATTTCCTGGCATGATGACATTAAAGATTGTGTTCCTCTATGCCCTTCCTACCACGAAGAACATGAACTTCTCAGACTGTAAGCTAAAATAAACTGTGACTTGCTTATGGTGTTTTGGCAATGATTCTTGTTCTAGTAATGAAAAAAATTACTTATTAGAGGACTTCGAACAGAGATATAGACATAAAAGTGATCTAGTGTGTAAATATTGAGGGCTCGTTGATGGAGAACAACAAAACCTTGACAGAACGAACCATAAACATTTTAAGGATGAGTTCTAAAATGTCCAGGAAAGATTTCCTCTTACAAAACACCTCAGAGACTGAACACTTAATTTAAAAGTATTCACAATATCTACAGAAAAATTTCATGGTAAGAATATTCCATTATAAAATATAATAGCACTATTCAATTGGATTGGAAAAAATTTAGTCATGTTTTGGCTAGGAAGAATGGTGTAGGGGTAATAGCATCTAAAAATAGTGAGGATATCTAGGTGCCCTTCAAGACAACAACGTTAGCCTAGTAAGATTTGCCCAAAATCAAATGGGTTGCCATGGGAAGTTGTGAGCTGATTGGTGACCTTCAAAGATATGGGTTCATGTCCCTAGGACCTTTGCATGTAACCTTACTTAGAGTGTTCACAGTTCTGGTTAACTTAAGAATATTAAGAAGTGTTTATTCTAGGTTATTTTGGTGGTCTTTAAATCCACTGACTGTGTCATATAAAGAAATACAGGATACTGTGTGAAGAAAGAAAAAGAGATTAATGTAATTTAGTCAAAACCAAGGAAGTCACAAAACCTTAGAAGCAAGATATGGGCTCTTCCTTAAAGTCTCTACAGCAGTACAGTACTGTGGAATAACGTACCTTCCAGGCTCCAGTTCTAAGAGCTATGAAATAATCTCTATGACTGTCATGTATGTCTTAGCTTTTTATTTCTTATATCACTCTGTGCAGTTCCAACTAATAACTTGAATGTTGATATTTAAATTCTTAAATATTTTGGAGGCTTTACACAAAATTATTAATATACAAACTTCACCTTGCTTACATTACCTCCCTTCCTCTTTTTCTCTGATATAAAAGTTTGAATCACCCAACATGAAAATATCAACTGTTCAGATTATGCAGCTGCCATTTATCCTGTTCCTTGGGAATATTTGCTGAGAAAATAAATGGAATTTGGCTGCTATGTTTATTACTAAATCACTGGAAATCCCCTTACTGCACTTTGAGTCATCCTGAGACATACTTATTTTTAGGCATTTCCCCGATGTTGTCATAAATCAAAGTTCTCCTCTATATCCTTGTAACTCATGTCTCATTTGCATAAATAAATATTGAGACACAGTACGGGTTCTTTTTTTCAGTTTCCACAAGGAATTTAAGTAGATAACATAGTGTCCTTTCAGCCTATAACTGTCCAAGTTCATGGTTCTGAAACTGATCAGATTTCATGTTCTTCCGTCCCTTTCCCTCATAGTTAAAGTTAGTGATTATATAGACCCTTTGGAGAATTTTCTAGGTATTTTTAACATTTAATTTTCTATATATCTAGCTAAGGTCCTGCTCTGTGATATCAAATACTCTAGAATTAGCTGAGCATTATGTATTATGGAACATTTGAGATTTAGAACATATATGTGTGTGTTTGTGCATGTGTCTTCATGTATAATATATATACAAATTTGAATTTTAATACCAAAGCAATGGCATGTGAGATATCTTATTTTAGTCTTCTTCATTCCTTCTCTTAACTCTGTATCTCCTCCATCATCATCTCCCATTAGCCTTTCCTTCCTGCCCAGCCAGGAGCTGCCAGTGTTAAGGGAAGGGCAGGGACACACGAACAGCAGCATCAACCAGAAGTGACAACTCCTGCAGGGGATTGACTAATATGGCTTATTTCATGGGAGGCTAGGGCAGAAAATTCCATGTTGAAGGATAAGGGAAGCCCTTCTAGGAGGGACTTTAAGAATGAACAACATATTCAACAAATAATGTCGGAGGAGCACAGACTTCATATGAGTCAAGGTTGAAGGTGAGGCTCCCCCACAAGCTCATGGATTGACACTCTGGTCTCTGGCTGGCAGTGCTGTTGAGAATGTTGTGAGGGCATTAGGAACATGGCTAGATTAAGTAAATCCCCGGGGACGTGACCTTTGGGAGGTATATTATCCATAGCCTCTTCCAGTCACAACACACTCTTGCTTCCTGTCTACCAGGACATGATAAAGCTCCTCTACCACACATCCCTACAGCCCTCATGATCTGTCCACGGACTGAGCTATCTGAAGTCAAGGTAAGTCTCCCTGCCCCCCCCCAAGTTGTTTAAGTCAGGTATTTGGGAACAGTGAGATAGTCCATGAAGATAATATGTGGGGAACAGGCTTACAATGTTAGGGAACAGGGACAAGAACTCCAGCCTGGATCGGATTGAAACTTGATGTTACAATGACAGGAGAATAAGAGATGTTTTGAGAACAGAAGAACTCTGCTCTCTTGAGAACACACATGATGGGGAGGTACAGTTCATTGGGTGGATCCCAATCTATTTGTTCTTCTGGCCAACAAGTCTGTGAGATAGAGTCCGCTCTGAGTGACTAAGAAAAGGAAAAGCAAACAGTCGGATCTCCTTAAACTTAGAAGTGAGGCAGAAACGCAGCAGACACACCACCAGCATGGCCTTGGAGTCCGTCCTCTTTCAGAATTTCAGACGTTTTCCACCAGGGAAAGTAACACACGACTTGTTCTGACAGTGCAGAACGAGGGGCAAATGCACTGATAGATCGTTGAATTCATCACAAAACCTGAAACGCCATTTAAACAGAATCCAAGTCGCTCAGAACAAAACTCCTCAAAAATCAAACGGCAGCTCTGCTCCCTCTCTGTATGGGGATTGCAAGCAGGCTAAGCAAACTTTCTACCATCTGTTGTTTTCCTAGCTTGCTAAAGCAAACGCTAGAATTTTACCCTGCTTGGCAATCACTTAATAGCTTTATTAATTTTTAGCCCAAAGAATAAAACCTTTATGTTGTGGGGGGGGCGGGGTTAGTGCTTCTGTGTGGGGGTGGGAAGCAGTGTTCAATATGAGGTTTCACTCTGCAATCCCAGCCCACCCTCTCTATTGTCTTCTATTTGCTGCACTTGACAGAGCCAGCCTGAAGCGCCTTTTATCCTAGGATGAAGCCCCATCTAACCACTTACCTTCTACACATACGCTTCCCTTTTATTTTCTCCATTTTCAAAGATGTGTTTTCCACAGCACCTTTCCCCACAATGAGGCTTCTACTGCTTCCATAGAGAGATGAACATGAAGCAGACTAGAAAACCCAAGTCCTATTTACTATAAACCACACCGGATTCGTAAGTATTAGGTCTGATTTCCTCTTAAAGCTGAAACTTTCATGAGACAAGAGTTTTGTTGCTTCTGACACTCTATGGAAAGGAGAGGAGGGTACTTGGTTCTCTTGGAAGCTCTGGGCCCGATTCCTACCCTGTCAAAAAGAAACAAAGTGAGAGTATGGTCATAGTAGATGTCTCTCCTGAACTATGTAACAACTCCTCCTGGGGTTTCAGAAGTACAGCTAATGCCCTGTCACATGGTGGCCTAGAGTTCAGTTAATTGACAAGAAGGGCCACTTGGATCGCTCTTAAGCTTTATTCTGGCAACTAGAGCTGCTTCATTCTTTGAGAATGGAGCTGTCCCCTCTTTGAGGACTTCATCAGATTCGTAGGAATGATGGTCAGGATATGTATATTCCTGTAATCTCAGCAACTCAGGTGGCAGGGCTAAGGAAGGAGGGTAGCAAGATCAAGGTCATTCTAGGCTGCCTAGTTAAACCCTGTCTGAAAAATAATGAAGACGGGCTGGCAAGATAGTTCAGCAGGTAAAAGCATGTGATACACAAGTATGGGACATCTAGATCCCAATAACCCACATTAAAGAGGAAGAAGAGAAAAACTGTACCAAGGTGTCCCTTGACCTGCACATATGTACCATGGAACGCACACACAGATGAGCATCATTCACATACACAGACACAATGATCATACTTTTTAATTCAAATGTTAGGATAAAGAATGAAAAGGAGCCCAGTCACTTCTATAACTCTCGCTCTCCAGCCTGTAGGATGAGGCTCTAATGTCCAGATGTAATTCTCAGGATGCCACAATACCCATTTAAGTTCCTGTGAGCCTTTTGGAACTAGGCGAGACAAAACTATTCCAAGTATAACATAATGCTGTCCTTAGAGTTGCTTAAGCCTGAGAATCAGGTTTGAGGGTCTCTCTATCAAGCATGTACAACTTCTAACCCATTGGGAGCACACATCCCAGATATCTACAAGCGTGGCCAAAGACATTTGTAGATGGCAACATTATACAGCAAAAGCGAAAGGTCAGACACCCTGGCAAGCTGAAGAAGTGCTTTCTGAGAGTCAACCGGTCAGTATTGCATGGGCTAGAAGAACCTTCCCTGTAGAAGGAAACAGAGTTCCTAGTGGTTCTCTTGAAAACGAAGGCTACACTGAATCAATACTTCTTGGCTTAGACTGGAAGACAAGGGTAGAAAATAGTACAAATTTTAGAAAGAAGAACTGGAAGAGTTTTGTATACATGTACACACACACACACACACACACACACACACACACACCACACACCCTCATTTCTCATACCCTCTACAGTACCTGTTACAGGGGATCAGAAGGGAAGATGTCAAGAAGTCAGCAGCAGATCTATTTAAGTTTCTGACATGGTTTGAAGATAAGCCATCTTCATTGCCATCCCCACCACATTCCAGTAGATGGTATCCAAACTACCAGAAACAACAACAACAGCAATGAACCCAAACCAAACCAAAACACTGGGATGTCATGATGGGGACCCACTGCATTGCTAAGAAGCTGCAAAAGATATCTAATGACTTGTTTTCAAGGCCAAGTTACGGTCATCACAAAATAATGCAATTAGAAAAATTACAGCTCTCCATGGGAGATACTTAAAGATTGAGGTAAACTAAGGGAGAAAGCCCATAAGAAAATGGAAATTTACCTGGTTATTAAAAGGGGCACTTGTGGGTAAGCACAGAGGTAGAAGGTATATATGGAGAATTCGTGGCTGCCTATTAGTTGTGCAAATTTTCTGTGTTTTTAGTATTGCACATTTTTAAGTGCGTGACATTATTAGACTTTGTCTTATTGTCTTACTGTGTAATTTGGTGAGAGACTGGGCACACCAAAACAAACAACGCTGTAGAAAAGTTCTTTAATGACACTGCAGCAGTTTCCCTGTGCAAACCTGTAATCAATGGCATTAGACTTGCAAATGAGGTGACTTCCTACGCTACTTACAGTCATGTTCTGCTTCAGCTCTGACGGAGGTCTGGAAATCACTATAAGAAGCCAGAAAGAAAGACTGGGATAATCCTGTGTGACGATCCGTGTGGATTTCACATTCCACCTCTTCCCTCATGCTCACACAACCAAGTTTGCTTCGCACACTCATAAAAGAATTGTAAAGTAAAAATGGGCTGCCCTTGAAAGTAGAACATTCATATAAAAAGCAGAAGGGTAAAATATTCCTTCACTAAACATTGAGAGCCTATATTATGGCAAGCACTGGACTAAGCATTAGAAATACCCAAATCAAATAACATGGAGCCTTGAGGGGGGCAGACACAAGTCCTTCAGCAGAAATGGTAGCCAAGTAAATCACCATCTCTTTGGAAGGGAACTGTCTTCAGATGGCAAGGTAGAGGCACCTAGGAGCAGTCTGTTTAAATTCAGAAAGTGGGTGGAGGATGCCTTCCCAAATATATGACCCAGAAATAGCTTTTGAAGAATGTATAGAGGACAACAAGATACCAGGATGAGGGGAGAAAAGAGAATAAGAAAATTTTAGTGGAAAAAAAGCATCGAGTGCAACATTTTCATTGCAAAAACAGATAGAGCACCAGGGTAATGGAAGGTAGCAAGGAAGAGAGGCCGGGTGTCTCTCCAGATGCAGGAAACCCTCAGGTGGTGGGTTAAAGCATCAGGACTCGCTTGAGCAAACTCTGAAGAGATACCGGACTCCTTAAAGGAGGCAAACCACCGTTTACATGAGTGGTTCTGGAAGCAGCCTGAATCACAGCCTAGAAGAAAGGTGTAACTAGGAGAAGCAGGGATTTGAATGGGGTGGTAAAAGCCGTGGTTCAAGAAGAAGTGTGAGATCTCAGGAAAAAGAAGATGCTCTGAGAGGGGAGGTGGGATGCTGAAAGAGGCGAGATGTAAAGGACCTGATGACTAGGGAAGTGTGAGGGGTGAGATACAGAAAAAGTACGGGAGCCAACCAGGGCTGGCTTGACTGGTTGTTCAGTACTGGTACTAGAGTCATCAATCTTCTGGAACTTAAGCCTAATATTCTATTTCATCCATTAATATATGCAATTATGGTTATCAATTGAAAAGACAAGATAGAGAAGACACAGCAGAGAAAATGATAGAGACAATAGGTGTGAAGAAGCAGGTGCAAGAGCACCAGATTCAAACACCAGCAAAAGAACAGCCTTGGGATAGAAAATAACCTGGCTAAAATAAAAGGAAATGAGACAAAATGTATATACATACATTAGCTTTAACTTCTACCCAGACCCCATTTTAACCAGTAAAATTAGTAAGGTATTTCACATACAACACACACACACACACACATACACACACACACACATGCACGCACGCATATACACACATACACACAGACATCCATGCACATACAAACACACAAACACACACACAAAGATATATGTATACATACACACACATACACACATACATACAGACATTCATGTACACACACACAAAGATATATGCATACATACACACATATACACATGCACATATGCATACATGCATGCACGCATACATACATACACACACACACACACACATACACCAAAGAAATGAAAACAGCACTAGAGCATTTCAAGAAACTGAAACTCGGTGAGTAATGGGAGCAGCAGCTCACAGAGGGCTAAGAGCATGGGCTGTTCCTCCGGGCAGCCATCAGGAGGAGCCCAGGAAACTTATTCTGTCTGCACAAAGGTGTTGACACTGGAGATGCTCCAAAAACATAGCTGTGGACTAAGCCTACAGTGCAGACCATCATCAACAACATGTGCCCCAAGCACAGAGAGTCCCATCGAGAAGAATGCCAAAAACAATCTTGAAATTCAACCCACTGGCCTAACGAGATGCCTCAGCAAGTAAAGGCACTTGCCAGCAAGCCTGGTGACCTGAGTTCAATCCCCAGAACCTACCCAACAGGAGAAAATCAACTCCTATACATCCTTTCACCTTTACACATATGATGTGGCATGTACACACACACACACACACACACACACACACACACACACACACACATTCCATTTAAAAAGTATAAAGGGAGAAATAATGAAAGTCTCAGTATAGTGAGTGGGAGATGGAGACACAGGATATAGAATATATACTTTCAAAAAAGAAGAAATTAGAGTACTGTTGGAGAGTGCCAATATCTTTATAAGAGTTCCAGAACAAAAGAAATGGGGAAAAATGGAGTTGGGAAAAATCATTAGATGACTAAGAAAATTTCCCCGGAGCTAAATAGAAAAACTCAGCAAGTGCCAAGTCCCGGCGAAAGAAAACAGAAGCACATATGTGCATTTCATTGGTCAGTTTAGGGAGCGGGTGAAGGGCTCTTCTCCGTGGCGCAAAGGAAAGCAGATCGCTTATGAAGGATCTCCGGGATTTAAGTGGTTTTCAATTTCCTAACAGCAGTGCTGAACTCTAATAGACATGAAAAAACATCTTCAAAACTCTGGGGAAAAATAACTTTTAAGCAATAATTCTGAACCGGGCCAGACGATCAACTAAATATGAGACTAACATTTTCAGGTACAAAAAAAAAAATTCTTGAAAGATGACAGCTAGAAAGCAGGCACGGCTACCAAGCCAGAAGGGAGCAGCCCAGACAGAAACCCTTTCAGGGAGGAAATTAACAGTGAAGGTATTGAAGAGAAGGAAAGATTTCTGTACCTGAAAAAAAAAAAAAAAAAAAAGCTCACAGGAAACCAAATGCATTAGCAGCCCTGGGAACTCAGAACACAAAGAGATGCTTCAATCAACTCTGTGTAAGTTTGACTGTGTCTCCCAGAAGCTTGTGTTTTGCAAACTTAGCACCCATGTTAGTACTGCCAGAAGACACAAGTGTGACTTAGGGAATTAGGGTTAGAAGGGACTGTGAGGTTGGATCCCTGTGGTAGAAATGGAGGCAAGAAGAAAAGAGACCTGAGTTGTACATTCCTCCTCTCTTGCAACGCAATGCCTTCTGCTACAGTTTAAGGCAGCCAAATGACCCTCGCCAGCCTCCAGAGTGGCAAAAAAATGTCTCCTTATATATTACTCAGATGGGATGTATTGTGTGAAGAGAAAACAGGCTAAGCGCCACTCCTTGGTGCAGGAGCAATAAGTGAGCTGCCGGCACCAACACCAGGAGAGAAGGTCAACCCCAATATAACTAAAACAGAGAGTAATAGCCCAAGAAAGGGCCAGGCATACCTCACAGAGACCCAAGAGAAGCAGCAGCCCAAGCAGGGGCAGAAACAGGAGCCAAGGGAGGCAGGCTTTGTGGCATCACAGTAGTAAAGTGATCCCTGGCTCCCAAGGGAGAACGGGATGCTCGTTTGTGCAAAATGCACAGACTGGCAAGGAACGGAAATCACTTGCTGAGGGGCTGTCCTTTGGCTTGGAGACCTTATCCATGGGTCTGGGGATTGAGAGGAACTCATAATTAGGCTGTTGGTGGCCTTTCCGGTTTCATCAGTGTTAAGCCAGCGCCTAACAACGGGCCTTAATTTTAAGTCCTACACTACAGAGCTCAGGAAGAGAAATTAAGTACACCGTACCTATGGCTTTGCCATGATGAGCATTTACCTTACAGAGTGTATCGGGATTATTCAGCCTGAGGGAGGACAGGAAGTCACAGAGGATGCTGCCTGTGCAGAGAGGAAACAAGTGGTGCTTTATACACCTCCACGCAGTCTGGGGAAAGGTAGTCGAAAGTGGATAAAGGAGACAATTGAGTAAATATCTCTTCAGCATGAGATCCAGAAGTACAAATGTAAGCGCTCAAAAACTCAGCTAAGGGGTTGGGGATTTAGCTCAGTGGTAGAGCAGCAAGCGCAAGGCCCTGGGTTCAGTCCCCAGCTCCGAAAAAAAGAAAAAAAAAAAAAAAAACTCAGCTAAACCCGGGAGGACACGAAATTAGTGATGAGAAGGCTGCGAGCTGAGATTCTCATGGCTACGTGGGGTTGTTAGTCTAATTTTGAACAATTAATGAATCCAAACTTGTGCTATATAGGAGAGAACACTGAGACTTTCTTTTTGGTGTCAGCACTTGGTGTTAACCCATACAACAGCAGTGGTTACTACACTAACCTGTAGAGTAGCAGTGGTTACTACACTAACCTATAGAGCAGCAGTGGTTACTACACTAAACTGTAGAGCAGCAGTGGTTACGACACTAACTCGTAGAGTAGCAGTGGTTAGTAGCCTTTAGTTCCAGCCACCTACCTAGACCTCTCTGAGTCTAACCTGCATCAGCTCTCAGAGAGATGGTATATGCATCTTATCCCATAACCCTCCAGTGAAAGTCAGTAAGAAATAAATAAAAGACATCGCACAATGCTTGGCACATAGGAGCTTTCCACTGATTGATTTTTTTTCCAGTGAATATGTGTGCTTTGTGTTGCTGTCACAAAATGCCTGAAATAACCAACATAAAGAGAAAAAAGGTTGTTTTAGCTCACGGTCTCAGGGGTTTTCATGCATGGACACTTGGCCCCATTGCTCTGAGACAGTGGCGAGGCAGAAGAGCCATGACAAAAGGACGGCCTGTTCACTTAACCTCATGGCAACCAGGAAGCATAGAGACTCAGAAGATCAGGGGTCATGGCTCCCATTCAAATGCACATACACCTTCAATGATACAAATTCCTAACACTGGTCCCCACCTCTTAGAAAGTTCTACCAGTTCCCAGTAGTTATGCAGATAGAAACCAAGAATTTGCAAGCATAAGTCTTTGTTTGGGGAGACATTGCAGCTCCAAAGACTAGGAAGCAAGTCTTAGCACAAGCCATGGCTGACAATTCGAGGAATGAGAGAGTCACTGAGAAGAGCTTTGAGGAGACTTTGAAGGACAATGAAAAACTTGGTATGCAGAGCCGATGGTTTGACTGAGGTGAGGCCAGAATGCACTGCGCCTCTGGATGCTACCACATCTCCGGCAGCTGGTGAGCAATCCAGTGTTTGGATCAAACTAGGGCTGGAGTTTTGCTGAGTAGAGATAGTAAGGGTGCAAAAAACAAAACAAAACAAAACAAAACCACACCAACACCAACAACAAAACCCTCGTGGCAAAGGTCTGAAGTGATGGGCTGGAGAATTCAGGCTAAAAACTGAGTCTGCTGAAAGCAGAATTGGATTGATGGACTTGGAGACTTCTGGCAATAGAGGACAGCTGGAAGTTAAATGGTGGCCTGACCGAAGAAGGACAAAACCTGCTGGTTCAGGAAGGAGATCACAGAGGAAGAGATATATGGGATTGTCTTGACTTTATAACTCCATGATGTGGAGTGAATCTTACACTAGAGAATAAAGTGTTTATATTCCTTAATCCTCTCAACTTAGGAGAGAGACGATAGCAAACTTGACTTCTGTTAAATATTTAGTATTTATCTGGATTGTGATGTGCCTGTAACATATTAATTTCAATTACAGTGTCATAGCAGCTGTACACAGTAGCAGATATCCTTATTCTATTTATTTATTTTTGACACAGGGCCTTACTACAAAGTCAAGTCAACCTTGAACTTGTGGTCCTCTTTGCTGAAAATAGCCCTGTTCTTTTTTTTTTAAAGGTTTATTTATTATATATAAGTACACTGTCTTCAGACATACCAGAAGAGGACATTGGATCCCATTACAGATAGTTGTGAGTCACCATGTGGTTGCTGGGATTTGAACTCAGGACCTCTGAAAGAGCAATCAGTGCTTGTAACCACTGAGCCATCTCTCCAACCCCAAATAGCCCTGTTCTATACGGAGTAAACTGTGGCTCAGTTAACTGGCTGTGGAGTTACAGTGAGTTTCATAATATCAGCAAACGGTGAGCTCAAAGTGTGTGGGGTTCCACAGGAGCTAGGATGGGCATCTAGGAAAGAATTTCATTTTCTGAGCCTTTATTTCCTAAAGCATGAATGGACTGGAATAATCCTTTAGGATGCTTTATGAATGAATGAGCTGTATTTTAAATAACAATGTCTGTGAACATCATTTTTCTGATTTGTCAATGGAAATGACAGTATCACTCATCTATGTTATATCCTTGGAGAATTGTTGTGACGATCAGATCAGATAATGTGTATAAACCTGGTTTATAAATTAAGACAATGTGAATGATTGAAATATTTAAAAAAATTACTGGGGATGGAGAGAATTAAAAATCATAGGGAAAACAGGGTGATAGAGACTCAGATAATACCCAATAGATACCTATCTACTTTTTTTCCTTCCTAAACACACAGCAGCCCTTCGTTTTCTTATTGGAAAATGGAATTCAAAGTTAAAGTGCCTTAGAGAATTGTGTGAATTAACTGAGTGAGTATTCATCGGTAAGAATTGCGATTTTTAAATAGAGAAATAGTCAAAATACACAGACACACAAGAAAACAAACAAACAAAAAAATCCTCATGGTACCACAACATCAGCACTTGGATACTATATTTAGGTTTTCGTGGAAAAAGAAAAAAAAATTTTCTTTTCTAGACTATTGTGGAACAATTTCCAGTACTAGAAGCTGAGCATTATCCTTTTTTAAAAAGATTTATTTATTAATTTTAATGTATATGAGTACACTGTAGCTGCCTTAGACACACCAGAAGAGGACATCAGATCCCATTACAGATGGTTGTGAGCCACCATGTGGTTGCTGGGATTTGAACTCAGGACCTCTGGAAGAGCTCTTAACCACTGAGCCATCTCTCCAGTCCCTGAGCATTATCCTTAACCAATATGCCATCCCTCCCCAAATGAACCCAGGACCAGCACTCATGGTACTTAATGAAACCCTGAAACCAGAAACCTAAACTCCAAACCAAAGCACTCCTACTTCCTCTACTTTTCCCTCTATCATTGTACTGAAGGCCCTCCTCACTCACTGAAAAGCCCTAAGCTCTGTCCCCTCATACCTTTCTCCCTGCTGTATCAGAGGTAATGTCATCAAGAGATAACACAAGGGAATCAGTTTTGTCCTATAAAAGAAGAATGTGGTTAGGAGAAAAATAGAGTAGAATATGACTTGTGAACAGATAGGTGAAGATGCTAACCATGAAGTTGGTATGACCCAATGCTGAGGAGAAAGCTACCCACAAGCAGATAGGTGGGTGATGGAAATTGTAAACTTGGATAAGTGGGTGTTGTGTACTATGAGCTTGGATAGGTGGGGGTGGGAGCATAAGGGCCCAGGGCTACAGAGGAAGGGGTCAAGGGAGCTTCAATCCAAGATACCTCAAAAACGAGGACACTAGAAGTTTGTGGGATGATGTCACAGGTGAGGCAGGTACAAGACAGAATGAGGCCTGTCATTGGACAAGAAGGAAGGATGGATGGGAGAAAAGTTTGAAGGAGGAGGAGGAGACAGCAGAGTAGCCGCAGGACAACATGGAGGCTGAGGTTAGGATTCCACGCTGTACCTTTACAGGTTGTTATAAATGTTCTTAAGGGATGGGTGTGTACAGGGCTTTGTATGTTTAGGTGGGCAATTATATCTTATCAATTGGATCAAAGGTTATTGTGTTGTGTGTTCTTTCATGTAGCGATTTAAGTGTAAGAAAGTGTGTGGCGGCTAGAGACACTGGGCCGCCTCAGAGTTGGGATGAGTGTTTCCGCCAAGATATCTAGCAGGTATCTTGGGGAATTGGGGTGCTGGATCTAGCGGGGTAAAAGTTAGTATTTTATTTTTTATATTTTTACAACAACAGAAGTTGGCTACTTCCACTTTCCGGATGCCATGAAGTCAACTGCCCTACCACCAACCCTAGTAAGAATTTATTACCCTGAGAGTTTTAAGACTTCAATCCTTGTTTGACCTTATAAGTCCCCCACGCACCCTACAAGCACTGAGTATGTAAATGAAGCATCTTCCAACACCCATGCCCTGGCCAATGGTACACGCCACCTACATCTTGCCCCAGAGACCCTGGCCACCTCCTCAGGGGCATAAGTACCTCTTTCTCCCCTTCCCCAATAAACGAACCAGTTCTCTGGAGCTGTTCCTGTGTGCATTCACTGTTGTGCAGTCATCTGGATGTCCCCTGCCCCAGCTCAGCTTCCCTCCCTCCAATCCAGCTTGGTGTGCAATGGGCCTAGACACCCCAGGGAGAAGCAGACACAGGGTAGCAGGTGGGCGTACTATGTACTTGGATGGGAGGGTACTGGGGGCTGTGAACTAGGATAGGAGGGTGATAGGGACTGGGAACTTGTGTAGGTGGATTTGGGAGACCGGGAGCTTGGATAGGTAGATTTGAGGAGACTGGAACTTGGATAGAAAATGTTTAGAAGACCATGAGTAATGAAAGAGCCATAGAGGGCACCAACCTATAACAGAGCACCCAGAAGAGCCTAACATGTGACAGAGAAATCCAGTAAAGAAGTGTAAACCGAGGAAGAAAATGTATGCTATGCAGAGGAATAAAAGTTCTCAAGATGTAAGTCTTCGTAACGCCTTCCCTTACCATGATTCAGTCCTTACAACCTCTGGCTTCTGAGGGCTGGCAGATGATGAGGGTAACATATCCTCGATCTGACCATTAAGTATCCCTCAGTTAAGGATGGGAGACTCAGGAGCTATGGAAACAGGAAGATAGGTGGAAGGAGGGGTGTTGGAAAGGTGAGGAGTCATGCACTGTCTACCACAATGCTGCAAAGCAACATGGCGCCTCATACTCAAGCCATAATTAAGTCCACCAAGGTTCTCTGTTTGCTACTTCCTAGAAACCTGACAGCATTCACCTTCCACCTCCAAAGTGGCCAGCACTGGTAGAGAAAAAATGCTAAGAAAAGCAAACTGTGAGGCATAGACCAGACTGAAGGCAGCCGCAGGAGGTCATTGTGAAAGTCGTACTTGGCTCTTAAGCCAATGAGTGAGTTTCAAACTTGAGATATGCATACATGGTTGTGTGTTTTGAAGGGATTGTAAACTACTAACGCCGTAATTCTGTCTCAGAAACCTATTTTTGATAAATAGTCAGGACTATTTGAAAATATATGTCCTTTAAGTTGGGTAAAAAAAAAATCATATCCGTAACTAAGATCTTTTTTATGGCGACACAGGAAATCCGGCCAATGTGCAAAGGGAGTGACTTCGCCTGCATCACCAACACGGAGCATCATGGACATTAGTGTGTTGGGTGCTTGCTGTTTTCTAACATCTCAGGGTATCTGCTCTGTTGATGAGCTCTTTAATCGCTAAAATCTTGTTTTGAATCAGATGAAAATATGTGTTCATTGCCTCATGGTTTTGCCCCATTTGTCTGTATGTTTTTTCCCCCTTTCAATTCTTTCCCAAAGAAAATGCTATTTCTACCAGTTCAATATTTTAAGATAAGAAATCCAATGAACCACCCATCTGGTGAATGCCAAACTGGGCTTTATTAATGTTATGACACTGTTTGCAAGGAGGTCCCCACTTGTGTTTCCAACCTCCAAGATGCATGGAATGCGCATTGAAGTCTTCGTAACTGGGTTTTAACAACTGAGTCCAGTTTCAGAGATCCATTTTCTAACGCCGAGATCCTTGATCATTATAACTGCATTCCATATTTCCAAGATTGCCAGATTCACAATAAAAATAGGGGAAGTGTATCTAGAGACAGACTCTTAAAAAACAATGGAAGAGAGCCCAGAAACAATGTGCCTTTCAGGATGCCCCCAAAGTCTGACCGTTGTGGGAGCAGGACCACAACCAGTCTGCAATAGGACTTGAAAAAAATCAACTTGATACAAGAAAATCCAGGAGGAAAAGTTTGTCAAACGGGGTATTCCTTTGCTATCTAGAGAACATTGATCATTTTTTTCCTTGTTGGAATAACATAAAGGTCTCTGGTCTTCTTCACCCATGTTCACTCCGTTTGGAAGAAAATTGTTTCACCCTTTAGAGTTTCACCCTTGAGGCTGTAAATCATGGTGACTAAAAGAGGAGTCCTGGTCCTCTCTGCATGCCTAGACTAGATTTTATCAGGAAACATTTCATCACATTCTTTTCCTGTCATTAGAGTCAATTATCATGTATATTTATGCATTCCTTTGTATGAAAGTGCAGTTTGGGCCTGAAAAGAGCCTGAGCGAAAAGGGCATTTTTAATTAGACAGCTTATGTGTCTCCTGACTCATAAGTGGCTACATCAAATTACATATATCTGTGCAGCTCACAAAAGCCCATCTCTGTTACTTGGCAAGGCTCTGTCTAGATAATCGAGCCGAGGAGTCAGCAGCATTCCATGCGACCTCACACATAACCAGCCAAAGAGCCAGCTGAGTTTGGCTCCCACGGATTATTATCGGTAATGATGGTTAAGACAAAAATTGTTTGGGCTCAGCACCCTGAGCTATTTTGGCAGTTGGAATAATCTTGTTGTGACTTGTAAACTTTGCACTTAGTATGCAGGGTGCTGTCTTTTTTTTTTGCATAAATTATGTGCAGCGCTCAATGTCATCTTATAAATCCGATGGCCCTGTGGCCGTGTGCATGAAGTTTGAACTGAGCATTCCAAAAAAGGAAAAAGAAAAAGAAATGAAGTGGGCATTCCTACATTTACAGGTAAAAGAAAATGTGTTCCTTCACTCAATCTAAGGAGGAACTTTCTAGTAGCTTTCAAAACCTGCACGGTTTTTAGGTTTTTTGTTTTTTGTTTTTTTGGGGTTTTTTTGGTTTTTTTTTTTTTTTATTCTTTTCAGCTACGTCTTCTGAACTTTCTTTGTTGAAGGAACATCTACCCTTTGAGACAAAGTCCACCCACTAATATTGAAGCTGAAAAGGCCTCTGGAAAGCAAACAAAACTCCACTCTTGCCACACCTCCTGGCAGCTAAGGAGTATGGCCACCATTGTTCCTCCCTTGGAATAACTCCTTGACTTTGAACCAGTGGCTGACGACCTAAAGGAACAGCCTGTTCAAGATGGAGGGGGCCCGGTGTAAGGAGCCAAGGGCTGCTCCTCAGTGTCTGCTCTCAAAGGCAGCCGTTTTGTTCAGAATCCCATGATGGGAGCACTAGTAACAGAAACCACAGCATGTGTACTGACGAGCCTTGATTGCAAACATTTTTGGATCTTCCTGATTTGAGATCTGGGTCAAAGAGAAAGGAACTATGGCCATGAGTTCTCTTAAAAGTCTATTCTGGCCAGATTACGGCAAATGCCCAGAAACTCTCCTCCGTATCTTTAATAGCTCAAAACTTTTCACTTTAAAGAAACTAGGTATGAGTTAGATACAGTGTGGTTCTCTTCATCACTATCTTTCTCTTAAAGTAACAGAGTCTTAGCTGGACATTTTTGCAACCACAAACTCCTGATACACACACACACACACACACACACACACACACACACGTGTGTGTGTGTGTGTGTTAAACATGACTCCATTGCTTTTCGAAGCATGTAAATATGAAGACAGTGACTTCATTTAACTGAAGAAAAACTAACTTAATATCTCCAATTATAATGACAACTAAAACAAAGATGGTAACTGCTCCTATCTTTATTCAAGTGAATGCCTTCTCTGTCCTCTGAAGGACTCTATAATTGAGTCTATAACACTAGACTGGCAACAGGCAGGTTGACAAGAGAAAGATATACAAGCTTATCACCACCACATAGTGGGTTACAGGAAACTGAGCACCCCATCACCCAATGGGATTCAGAGGCTTATAAACCTTTTTACTAGGGTTCAGGAAGTGATGCCTGCAGGAAATGGAAGAGTAGATCCAATTCTACAGAAAAGGGATATGGACCTAAAGTAAAATAGAATAATCGGGGACAAAGTTCAAGGGGGCTCTGTGTGTTAGGTTAACTCAGTCTTCTTCTCTACAAGCTAATCTTCCTTGTTTAGTGAGTTTATGAGAAGGGGGCTCATGACAACTGCCCTTCCTCTAGAAGAACATCCTTGAGATGCAGGAACTTTTGGGAAAGCCTCCCGGCCTCTCCTCCCTTCAGGTGCTCTCATCCTCAAATGGCTTGTTTGGAAGTATCCTTTCTGAGGCCCTGAACTACAAGTTCTAAATGGTATCCTGCTATTTCAAATGAAAATCTAATAAATCATTGTTGCTTTTAAAAGTTATAATAATCGGAACTAAGGAATAAAGCATCCACTCCTGTGTTTAAAACCCCAAATAAACTGTTATCAAAATAATGGAAATCAAAAAAAAAATAATGGAAATCAGCAAAGTTACTGGACATGAGAACAGACTTGTTGAAAATGAATAGGATTCCTCCGTAACAATCCAAGAATGGAAAATATTTTTCAAAGTTCTAAAACGTCAGAAATAATTTTAGTGAAAATTTATTATTATTAAATTATTAAAAATTTAGTAAAAATGTGCACAAGATCTTTATAGGAAAAAAACTATATTGTTTAAAGGAAAAGCAAACGAATGGCAAACTAGACTACTCTCACTCATGATTGTAAAGATTCGAATTTGTATGTAGCTCAATTCACTTAGGTTTTCTTTAAATGCAATGAAATTACAATAAAAAATCTCGCTATAATCATTATGTATGCATATTATTTAGACACTATGCAAAGCACATTTTCATCTCCCTAATTACTGATGAAGCTGTGTAACCATGAATGTATGTTTATTTTAGTTCATGGTTTCTCTTCTGTGAAGAGCAGAAAAGCAAAAAATTTACAGAAAATTTTGAAGAGTGAGGTAGGGGATATGAGCTATGAGATGATGCCTTTTATTACATGTTAGTAAGATATGCCATACTGGGTAAAGGAAGAGCAAAAGAGAAATAAGATAACTGAACATCCTAAAGCAGACTTATATAGACAGATAATAAATACCCTGAGGAAAATTGAAAGTCACTAGAAGGGATAAAATATGTTATCCAATGCTAATATATCTGGTAGCATGTTCACAAAATGACTTACGTGATAATAACATAAGATTAATCACTTATAATCCCAAGAAAATCAAAATTTAAGGTTTTCAAAAAAAATCAACAAATTATCTTTGTGACATTAAGTGAGAGAAGATTTCTAAAATGCTAACAACACTGAGTTAAATAAATATACATCTCATTACTTAATTTCTTTGGAAAACAAGGAAATAAAATTTAATACAAAGAAATATATTTCTCTCATCCTATTGACAACACTTAAAATTCATACTATAAACTATTAATAAGCATATTGATCAAGAAGAGACAAATTGACAGGAATCTGATAATGTCTAAGAAAGAAGTTGAATGTTGAAACTCTACAAAAAGTCTGCTTCTAAATATATCACCTAAAGAAAGTCTTCCAGACATACACAAAGAGAAAGACCAATAGTGCCCATTGCACTCATCTTTTTACTAGTCAAAAATGAGAATCCACATGCTCACCAAAACCAATCAATATTAATGTTCTCATATGAAACATTATATTACTTAAACTGAAACTAGACACAAACACATAAATTAGAGCATGGCTACAGCTCAAAATATTTTTTAAATAATATTTTTAAGAAGTATATACATATTGGTACATGTAATGTGATGCTGTAAACATACAAAATTTAAAGAACATGCAATATAATCCTACATGTTGTTTATAATCCATTACATGTAATAGAAGTTGAGTGCATCAAAGTGATAAACATCAACTTCTTTGAAACTTGGCTAAAAGACAGAATTCAAAAAGGTATACAAGCATATGACTCTATTAGTCAAAATCTGATAGTTTAAATTAAAAAATTACTACATGACATACAACCTTAAAAAGTACTTTTTCATTGCTTTTTAAGACAGATACCTCTATCTAGATCCTGTTGGCCTTGAACCCAGAATTGTCTAGCCCCAGGCTCACTCTCAAAGTGATGGAATTACAAGCTCACATTCCAGAAAGCATGGCTACAGTCAACACTTTAGGGGGAGGAAGGAAGGAAGAGAGAGAGAGAGAGAGAGAGAGAGAGAGAGAGAGAGAGAGAGAGAGGAAGGAAGAGAGAGAGAGAGAGAGAGAGAAAGGAAGGAAGGAAGAGAGAGAGAGAGAGAAGGAAGAGAGAGAAAGGAAGGAAGGAAGAGAGAGAGAGAAGGAAGAGAGAGAAAGGAAGGAAGAGAGAGAGAGAGAGAAAGGAAGGAAGGAAGAGAGAGAGAGAAAGGAAGGAAGGAAGAGAGAGAGAGACAGAGAGAGAGAGAGAAAGGAAGGAAGGAAGAGAGAGAGAGAGAGAAAGAAAGAAAGGAAGGAAGAGAGAGAGAGAGAGAGAAAGAAAGAAAGGAAGGAAGGAAGAGAGAGAGAAGGAAGAAAGGAAGAAAGAAGGAAAGAAAGAAAGAGAGAAGGAAGGAAGGAAGAGAGAGAGAGAGAGAGAGAGAGAGAAAGAAAGGAAGGAAGAGAGAGAGAAGGAAGAAAGGAAGAAAGAAGGAAAGAAAGAAAGAGAAAGAGAGAGAGAGAAAGAAAGAAAGGAAGGAAGAGAGAGAGAGAGAGAAAGAAAGAAAGGAAGGAAGGAAGAGAGAGAGAGAAGGAAGAAAGGAAGAAAGAAGGAAAGAAAGAAAGAGAGAAAGAGAGAGAGAGAGAAAGAAAGAAAGGAAGGAAGAGAGAGAGAGAGAAAGAAAGAAAGGAAGGAAGGAAGAGAGAGAGAAGGAAGAAAGGAAGAAAGAAGGAAAGAAAGAAAGAGAGAAAGAGAGAGAGAAAGAAAGAAAGGAAGGAAGAGAGAGAGAGAAAGAAAGAAAGGAAGGAAGGAAGAGAGAGAGAGAAGGAAGAAAGAAAGAAAGAAAGAAAGAAAGAAAGAAAGAAAGGAAGAAAGAAAGAGAGAGAGAGAGAAAGAAAGAAAGGAAGGAAGGAAGAGAGAGAGAAGGAAGAAAGGAAGAAAGAAGGAAAGAAAGAAAGAGAGAAGGAAGGAAGGAAAGAAAGAAAGAAAGAGAGAGAGAGAAAGAAAGAAAGAGAGAGAGAGAGAGAGAGAAAGAAAGAAAGGAAGGAAGGAAGAGAGAGAAGGAAGAAAGGAAGAAAGAAGGAAAGAAAGAAAGAGAGAAGGAAGGAAGGAAAGAAAGAAAGAAAGGGAAAAAGAAAGAAAGGAAAAAAGAAAGAAAGAAAAGAAAGAAGGAAAAAAGCAAGAAGAGAAAGAGGACACTAAGCTTGTCACATTTGTGAGTTAACACAAAGAGTTATATTTTCACTATGGGTAATCTAAAATACTACAGAAAGTCATGAATTGGGTATTTTAAGAACTCTTTAACTTGATTTTTATCTGCCCTTTTACAATTTTTTTGTTGTTGTTGTTTACCTGGATTCTAGCTGTTCTTGATTGATGGGGAAATTACATAGTCTTCAAGCTACTGTATTTTGAGTCAAAGATGTCCTGTCTTACTCATTCTCCATTACAGACAAAAAAAAAAAAAAAACTTCAAAAATTCTTTTGAAGTCCCTCCACTCTAACATTATGCACAGTCTACATTAGACAAGGATGCAATTAGAAAGCTGGTAGCTGGCATCATTCCACTCCTCCTAAAAGGAGCTCTTGTCACATAAAAATCGTCTCAGTCTTCTCAGCAGAGTCACTCAGACAGTAGCGTCGGCCACATTTAACTATACAAATACACTTAGAAAATGGTGTTGTAGAATCTGTGCCTTTTTACAATGTCAATGTGATAGTGAGATGTGGGAATCTTGGGAGAAAGACATTTGAGTTTTGTCACTAACTGCCTCTCTAATCTCTTCTGTTTAACAACAAGTTCTCATTTTCTGCTAAAAACAATTGCAATAACAACAACAACCACAATAACAACAACAGCTCAGCGTATCCAGCAGGATTCTCACAGCTATTCATTGGCAGTGCAGTCAGCTTGCAACTAAGCCTCCAAGACAAGACACACACATATCAACCAAAACTAACAATGAGAACCGTACTCAGGCAAATCAAGTTCCGTAAATGTAAGTGAGTATGGTTGATATCAGCAACCATACTCAACATAAAATAGGAAGACAAGATAACCATTGATGAGCTCCTACGTCAGAGGCCATATTCAGTCATCAATACTGAGATCAGATTCTTGTGGTTCAATTACCTGAGTTCTTTGAGTTAACAAAACAGATGAAAAGAACATTTCCTAAGCCACTCTGGAGCACTGGGCTGACACTGGGCAGGAAATTAAGTACATTTCCATGCATCATCCATGAGTTTGCTTTTGAGATGCAAAAGAACAGGAGCAGAAGAACCAACAGGCTGCATAATAATAAGACAGGTTGAGGGGAAATAACATCAAATACTCCATGGGAGAAAATACTAAGCAGTAGCCAGTTATTCAAATAACAAACCAGTGTGCAAAGGAAGGACTAGACTTTAAGGGTCTGTTTGCATATATTTGGTATTTTAGCCACATGCTATCAAGACATAAATTTTAAACTTTCATTTGGATGTTTTCCTTCCGACCGAAATAGGGTTTCTTTTTTCCTGAAGAAATGAGAATTTAGAAGAGAAGGAAGATAGAGATTTGGGAGTACAGAGAACATAGAGCGAATCTCCGAGGGAAGCAAGTCATCAAAAGGCATCGAAAGACATCATGCATACAAAGATGTGAGACACAGAATCAGACCATGTTTAATTCAGAAAACAGGGCAGCAAAGCCAGAATTTGGGGGCAATGGGCCTATGACTCTCAGGCGACTGGTATCATAGCTTACATTTCGGGTCGTCCTCAGGAGCAAGAATTATAAAGTCGGAGGGCTGCAACGTACCATTCTTGAAGTCACATTACTACCGGAAAGTCATCAAAGGCATCTCCTCAAAGCAGCATCCCTGGTCCTCACTTGACTCCCCTCTCCAGCTTCCTTAATTTCCTCGTGTACCTCAAACTCCTTCCCTAATTAGGGTCCTTGTTCTCCCTATTCCCTTTATCTACAACTACCTCTACATAACCTTTGACGTGGCTACCCCCAGGGCTCAGAACCCAGTGCTTCTAAGGTGAAGTACTTAACAAATGACCCCTGCCCCTAAGATAGCTCACTAAATGACTCTTCCTCTCCAGTGCGGCATGCGTTGCTCTGTGGAAGCATCTTATGTAAATATGTTCCTTAATTTTTAACCACTAAGAATTGCTAAAAGCTAAGTTGTTTGATTGACCTTTTCTGTGAAGGTGTCCAAGACTGATCTTGGCACCTTATAAGCTCTGAACACATGTGCATAAATTAATAATGCGTGTAATAACATAATTCAATGTGAATAAATTAATAAGGGGAAGGCTGAAACTTGGCGTGATGATTCCCAAATATATTTGGGAAAGTGCACATGATGAGAATCAATTGTACCACAGATGATGCAACATCCTTTATCTTCCAACCAGAGACCTCAGAAAGATGTAGTCAGTGTGTGTTGCCTGTACCCTGGGTTACCCGACACTGGACCCTACCTTCCAGTGGGGACTGGAGGTAAAGTGGCACACAGTCAATGACACAGACTCCAGGTGTGGGTGAGAAACGCCCACAGTGAGCTCATCGGAACACTGCAGCAAGCTCCTTTAATACCCTCCACCCCCACCCCATTGGCTCCAAGAAAGCATCTCTTCTAAACAGCAGTTCCTGACTTGCTGGCACTGTCTGTACCAACAATCCTTGTCTCGCAGGCAGTCCTCAATTAGATCCACCTGCAGGAAATGCTTTTGCAGCTGGGCCCGGCATTTACATAGAGGTGGCCCCACGGTTCCTGCTATACATTTACAAATAGTAACAGTAGCTGGATTCAACGAGACAGGAATCATTGTCATAGATACATTGAAGTCTAGATATGAGATGCCTCGAACTCATCAAAATGGCTAGAGGAAGGGAGTGTATACTACATTACTAAGTAAACATTTTAGAACCATTATTTTATCAGTTTCTAGAAGGGGAGCTATTAGGACACTGAAAGTAGAATCTGTGGGTTCACAAACACATCAAAACTAATCCAGGGATCAGGAAGCCATGAAAATCTCAGCCATCGCTGGTAGTTGCATGCTGACTGCCCTAATTAATATTAACCATCAAAAAGGCATAACCTAGAATCACCTAAAATGAGTCTCCGTTGAGTAATTGCCTTTATCAGGTTGGTCTGTGAGTGTGTCTGTGAGGGATTGTCTTGATTGTAAACTGTTAAAAGAGACCACACTGTGCCTAGCATCGTTTCATGGCTAACAGTGCTGAGCTGTATAATAAAGCAAGCAAAGCTTGAGCCTGAGAGAAAGCCAGCATAGTGTTCCTCCATACTTCAAAATCGCCTCCTTTGTTCCTCACCTATGGTCTGCCACCTGGAAGTGTAACCACATGAGCCCATTCTCCTGAGTTGCTTTCCCCAAAGTGCCCTACCACAGAGGCAGAAACTAAAGCCCTAGAACACTTACCTGTCAACTTCAGTCGCCACTAATGTAAGGCCCTCTTAACACCCACAGATTTCAAAATCAAGCATCGTTTCTATTTTCTGTTCCCAAAGTAATGATGCACCACCACCCAATGATAATCTAATTCTGTTTTCCTCAGTCTATGTGTCTGCTGCATGGTTCTGCTCATGGCTGGTTGGAGACTAACTCGTCTATGACAGTCGATGATGTATGTGTATTTCTTGTGGCCAGGGCAGGCAAGGTTCCAAAAACAAAAATAAAGTTAAAAAATGTGCAAGATTTTTTTTTGAGGTCTAGGCATGGAACAGACACACCATCATTTCACACCATTCTGTGAACTAACAAGTCCCACACTCAGGCCACAATTAAAGAGTGGAAAACAGATCCCTAGCTCCTAATGAGAACAACTGGAAAAGGAGAATCTATCAGAGCCATCAAATGGGCAGGTCACCACAGACACTAAATTCTACTGCAGTAAAGAGCTCGGCTCTCCATAAACCCACTGGCCAGCAGAAAGTGGCCACACACAATGAAATGTGTGTGTGTGTGTGTGTGTGTGTGTGTGTGTGTGTGTGTGTGTGTGTGTAACTTTATTCTGCAAGACTCTCTCCCTCCAAATACTGCATGATTCCTGCTAACTTGTATTCAGAATCCCAGGTGTCAGAATCCTTACAGCATGCCGTTTTTGTCTTTCAATTTTCCATAGCACACTATAGAATATTCTCTAGAAGGTGTCAAAAGACCTCAAGGGACAATTGATCATATTCAACTTAGCAGATGAAATCTATCAAGCAATTGCTAGGCATTTCAAAAACCTACTAAACCACGTAAGACTCCTGATCGACTACAACAAAATTCTCTTTCTGCCCCTTCTCCCGCTACCCACCCATGACTCCCTAGAGGAACTACACGTTTACTCTCCATTTCTGAATCTTTCTGAACTTTGGTCACTATTCCAGAAAGCACCAGTCTTTACGGTATTGGAAACAGCACTGAAGTTAAGACCCACAAGATCTGTACTGTCTTGCAGACATTCCCTTTCCACTGTATGTAGTCTTGAAATTCATCCAAGAGCATCCCTTCAGGCCTTTGGAGTAATTTACCTTCCTGAGCATAGAGGGGAAGATGAAAATTAGTCTGATTGTATCTGATCTGTCATGCTATCCATTTGTTGACCAAATCAGAGCACTGTTGCTGCCTGGAATTCCAGCAGCAACTGGAAATGCGCATCTAACATGAATTAGCTTGAGCAGACTCAGTTCTTGGGAGCATGCCTGGAATTGCTGGAGCCTTGATTTTTGCCTTTTTTGTTGAAGGCAGATGTGCACCACAGCACCCTTCACAGTGAACTGACAAACCAGCTTGCCTGACAGGATTTTATAGCAAGATTTTTGTGGTTTCGCTCTCTTGGTGTATTAATTCTGACTCTATAACAAATAGCTTGCCCTGCATGCTCATTAGTACTCCTTTGTCTCTTCCTGGGTAGTGCACTGATCTTTTATTTTTCTGAGCAGGGCATATTCTTTTCTCATATCCCCTTCCTAAGTCATATAACTATATAATCGACTATAACAATGATCCTAGGCCTAATTTATGCTCATAAGACAATTTTTGTTTTTCCAGCCTTTCTACTATGATTTGAGATTTATTTCCTATGGGGGGAGGGAATGAGGTTTTTTGATTTATATTTGAATACCAAGAAAAGACCTAATAAACTTGAGAAATAAAAAAGTGCCCAGTTTCTGGGTGGAAAATTTCAGCTTATCGTACATGGATTGTAGCTCTCCATGAGTATTGATGTAGCTTCTTTGATAAGACTCCACAAAGTAATAGTTGGAGCTGGATTCTAGAAATCCCTTAAATAATTATTTTCTGATTATGGTCTTACAAGTACAAAAGTCTCTGTCAAAGAAAATCAGAGGACAGCATGGTAAAAATGGAATTATAAAGGCCAAGGTCAGAATCATTACTACTCTCAGTACACACAATTAAATATGCATGCAGACATGTATATGTACATATAGTATGTGAATGTATGTGTATGTGTATACAATATATAGATATAGATATTGAGAGAGAGAGAGAGAGCTGTATAAACAGGTAGGTTGTAGGTAGGTAGATAGACAGACAGACATATTCACAGAGACTCTCTCATACACCCTCTCTGTTCAAGCAGGCTACTTTTGTTGTTGCTGATTTCTCCCATTAGCATCAGTCGAAGCAGATCAACACCATAAGAGCTCAGATGCTGTTGTGTTCCCCTAGATGTTCTGAGACGATAAAAACATCCTAAACACAGTAAGCAGCTGAACCAAGGCACTGGGCCCTGTCACTTACCTGAGAAACTCACCTCGTTTTCTTCAGACTACATTTTCAGTTGTTCTTAAAAATTGTGATTATTATTTCATTCTTAATTTTGATATTCTGCTAATGCGTGTGAACACTAATTTGTAGCTGTCATTTCAAAGATTATTTGATCATGATGGCATATCTAGAGAGATGCTCTACATGCTCTGAACACCGGAGGCAGCATGGACTCTACTAAAAAGAACATAAATATGGCACCCAATGTTGATCTCTCTCACTAAAATAACAACGTATTTCCCCCCTTTTCTGTATCAGCTAAAGAACTGAGAACTCCAGGATGAACAGAAATGATACACAAAACCAGCAGGGTTTGATTGACTTTCCAAAGCCATTTGCCAGGCTTCTTTAGTCATTGTATCAGCATTGTGCTCATGCTTAATAAAGTATGTTTAACAGCCCCCAGTCTTAGCTGCTTTTCCTTCACTCATTTCCTTCCTCATCAATACCACCACCGTCAGCACCAACCCACCTCAGAGAGCCCCAAAGAGAACTGTTCTTAAGCACCATGGGGAGAAGAATTGGTCTCGTCATAGTCTCTCTGGGAGAAAAAGCAAGAATACCTTGTAGGGCTCATACAAAATCAGGGAAACCACAAGAGAAATGGAGCACCCAGGGGTGGGCAGAGTCCGATGGTAGAAATGCTGAAGACAGCACCAATTTTGTCCCTGTGTGTGCATGGAAGGCTGAGCCTTGAACTTAAAACCTAAGAGCTGAACCCCAGACAGATAAAATCGTGAAAGGTAATGTGAGTCTAGATAACATTTAACAAAGAGAAAAAACTGCCTTGTTCCTTCTGAGGATATATATTTTTTTAGAAAAGACAGACCGCATAGTGCCCATGACTTTGAGCTAAAGCACTCGAAAGCTCCTCCAGAAAACAGCAACCTCGGAAAAACATTGCTGACCTCTTTGGTTCTACATGAACTTACATGAGTTTACACTAAATAGCAACGAACACACATAAAAAATTTACCTTGAAATCAACAGAACATTAAAAAATTACCTTGAAATCAATAGACATTGCAAATTTAGACCTTGATGCTCTTTGGGGATTTGAATTATTGGAAGCAAAATTGTTTTTTAAAAAAGTATTTTTAATCATAATAAACCAGATAAAGCGATGTGCACCTGCTGTTCTAGCTTCTCTGAAGGCATGAAGGAGAATTGCTTAACAGGAGAATAACATAGTAAGATATTATCTCAAAACAAAAAGAGAGAGTGAAGGGAGAAGGGGGAAAGAGAAAAAGGGCGGAGAGGGGTAAAGGGGGGAGGGGAAGAAAGAAACAGAGAAAAAGAAAGACTGAAATTTCTATAGCTATGTTTTGGAGATAAAAATTTATAAATAAAATGTTAAAAGCATTTTCATTTGTAAATTTTAAAACCTTGGACACTAGATTTGTCCAAAGACAGATTGAAGAACAAGCAATCCTAAAGATATTGAGATCAGTCTACTGAGGAATGAAAAAAATCTTACAAATAAATAGAAATACAGAAAAAATATTATAGAAATAGAAGATTAGAAAAGAGGTTTAAACAAAGGAAGGATAGAATAAAAAGTCTAAACAAATCTAGGTAGATGGGCTGAACAAAAGAAAATAGAAAATAATATTGCTTAAGAAAATTAGCAAAGAAATGGTTGATTCAAAAGAAATAGTGGTGTTTTCCTACCAAAATAAACTAAAGAGAAACTGACCTTTAGATCCCATGAAATATCAGTAATAATAAAAATAAGAGACGACTTTAAAGACAGAATGAGAAGACCTGCCTACAATGTAGGAACTCCTGCACTTGATTCTAAGGGAGAGAGGGAGGAAGGGAGGGAGGGAGGGAAATACTGACCACCAGCATAAGAAAAACAATGATGATAAAACAACTAACCTCTCAACAAGCAATAAATGAAAGACACAATTCAATGATTGCAGGTAATCAATAGCACTAGGAACAGAGAAGAGTATTTCAATCTAGAATTGTATCTGCCTCAAATACTTTTTATTAACAAATAAATTCTTTGGATTCTATGAATCAGTAATTAAAAAAATAGACCTGTTAAAAGTGAGAAAAGTCTATGGGTGGAAACCTGCCATAAACGAATATCGAAATAATCAATAAGATTGCATAAAGGCGTTCGAGGGCCTGAAGGCAGCAGAAGAGACATAAATGTTGCACGGAGTTCCGCCATCCCTGTCAGAAGGGTGAAATCGAACGAACCACACAATGCCGAGTGCTGGCAAAAGTGAGAAAACAATTTAAACTCTTGTTTATTGCATCTATGAATGTAAATTCCTGTAACAAATTTGGAATGCTGTTTGGCTGCCTCTGCCATAGCTTAGCATGCATATATGTCTCATGTGAAAGAGTAATGTCATGCCCAACAATACACCCAACAGGATACAAAGCTTATGTTCTCTGAAAGAAATACACAAAGAAGTACTTAGCAACTTTATTCAGAAAAAACAATGAAACAATGAGCAATCCCAAATCCCAAACAACCCAGAACTAAATTATGGAAGAGTTATACAATGCAATACTTCAGAACAATAGAAACAGACCGAGCTGCGGCCACATGCCACAGCAAGAATGAATCTTACAGAAGCTGAACAAAAGAGGCTGTAGCTTGGTCCTGCCTTATCCTCAGGGATAAGTTCCAGAACATTCCATGGATGCCGGAATAATACAAAACGTTTTGCTTTCTCCTGTGTGAATATAGCTGTGATAAACTGAATATTATAAATTAGGAGGGACGAAGGATCTACAACAACAACTAATAAAAGCAGAACAATCACAGCTACGTGTTGTAGTAAAAAGGCTATGTGAATTTGGTGTACCTGTCATAGTTCCTCTCTCCCTCCCTGTCAAAATGTTGGACTTTACTGTTTTATATTTTAAAGCATAGGTGACTACAGTTAACTGGAGCCACAGACAGTAAAGCGCCACTATACAAAACAACGCACTGTGCATAGGTTTATGGTTTTATTACTACGAAGGTGACAAACTAAGCCATGAAGCAGAGGTCAAAACAGTACTTTGGGGAAAACTAAGTAGAAGTCTAAAGAGGTGTTCGACATTTTTATACTTTGATGTAGGTGGTGGTTAAAGGAGTATGTATTTCTTATTCATACATAATTATATGCATAAAGTTCATTTGACTGAATATCCACTTAAGGTGTGTCCTTTAGCATGCTTGAGTTCTGTATTAATAATTATGTGGAAACGAGATTGATAAAAATACTTTCTGATTTTTCTTACGAGTCATTTTTTTAGAATTTTATACATAAATACACTTGTATTTATATGGTTTGCTTCATTCTGATTTCTCCCGTGCCTCCACCATCACTCTCATCATAAAACCCTCCCAGATTCATATCTTCTTTTATAATTGTATATACATAAATACATATACACAATACACATACACACACATACACACACACACCCTACTGAGCCCAGTTTGTGTTGCCAGTATGTACATGGTCTTAGGGCTGCTCACTGAAGTTTGGGTGGCCAATAAAAGGGGCCTTGTCCCTGAAGAAAATGGATTCTCCCTCCCTTAGTAGCCATTGATTGAATGTAGTTCTTATTAGGGGTGGGACCTTGTGAACCTTTCCTCTGGCCATGTTAGAATATTGACTGGTGTGATCTTATGGAGGAAGCCATATTGTTGAGAGTTCAAGAGTGTAAAATTCCTGTCATGAGAAGATGCTACCATAAAGCAATCCTTCAGGTCCTCTGACTCCCACATTTTTCTGCCCTTTCATCCACAATGTTCCCTGAGTCTTGAGTATACTACGTCATAGATCTCCTATTTGGGGCTGAGCACGCCATAGTCACTTAGTCCGTATACTTTGACCACTTATGATTCTCAGTAATTGTCTTCATCTGTGAGAAAAAGTTTATTCGATGAGAGGTGAGAGCTACCCTTATCTCTAGCTAAGGATAGGTATTTAGAAGGATGTTGAATACTATATTAATTTAGCAAAATGCTAGCACAGTTCTCCTTTAAGGTCTGTGACCTTTGCACCCATGGCTTCTTGGCTAGGTTTATAGTACCACATACAAGCTTCCTTCAATTGACAGAGCCTTAAATCCATCAGACAGCAAGCTGTTGGTAACACCTAACATAATAGTGCCAATGCAACACTGAGACACCTTTCAAGCCATTCATTCATTCATAGTCTCATCTCTTCTGGCTTGTACTTTCTGATTAGTGGTAGCATCCTCAGGCCCTGACAACTGAGATGTTTCAACATGGGCTTGGAAATTAGGCAGTACTTGCTGTTTGAGAATCGGGTTAATTCAACCTAAAATTGCATATTTTTCAACATGAAGTGAGAAATACAACCCAGCTATATTTGAGGACTAAACTTCCAATTTATGGCACAAAAGTTTTGTGTGAGGGAAGGAGTTGTTTATCATGAAAGAGGTGAGTTGCACAGCCTGCAAACTTGATGTGGTAGAATTCAGAGTGAGGAGTTACTTTCATTCCTGGAGCTTTAGGGACAGCTAGAGAAGCCCAGCAAGAAGAAAGGCTAAGAAACGGATTCTGAGGGCACCAAATCTCCTGTCATGATTATCTGATAGTAACCTAGAAGTTTCTAAAACCCCTGAGAAGCCCTCAAAGACCCAAGTTTCCACTTGTCTGTGGCATTGTCAATTGCAGAGGAGAGAAAGGCATCTGTTTCATAGCCAATCAGTGCAGAAGTCAACAGGGAGCAGTGTCAGCTTGCATTGGTGAAGTGATTCCATACACCTGACGCCTGAGGAGAGATGAAAAGGGCCCATCATGCTCTAAAGCAGCCAAGTCTCTCTCTCCAACAACAGACACACAGGCACAATCCTCAGCATGTCTAGACTTTAAACGATGTATCAAAATTTAATAGATTCACTTGTGTGGTCATGACTGATTACATGATGAATAACACTATGTCCGTGAAAATTCTTATTGTCCATAACTCACCTAAGGTGGTTGTATATCCATTTATTATTATTGGAAGAAACAACCAATCACCAAGAGTATTTTACTATAAAGACTGAATATGCTGGAATACTCTGGGAAGTTTTTGCTCATAACAAAGAACATAATAGGAAAGATAAAAACTTACAGATGAAAAGGATGTGTGTAAGCTAAAACTGTCTGTATCTAGTCATACTGTTTCGAAGCATGTACTGAAGATCGGAGGGAGACACATTAGTCTTCTATGCTACAAAACTGGGATCTTCACAGATGCATGCATCTTCGCTAAGCCTTTTTTAATCATTCGTTTATTCAACAAACACTAGTTGGGTATCATTTTCCAAATACTAAGGAAGCAGTGGAGAACTTCTGCCCTCAAGGGAATTACAGTACATTAGGGAAGACAGAGAAGCAGGCCAAAAAGTATAGGTTGAGTTTCGTATTTCACACGAACACTGAGTAATTAAATACTCTGCTTGGTGGGGGATGGGCAGGTTCTGCTCATAGGGAAGTTCAAAATATTCAAAATACCTTTCTAAGCTGACACTATTGTGAAAAACACATGGGGATGAGCATAGGAAAGACATTCCAACAAAATGGAGTCACTTGTACAGAAAAGAAGACACATAAACATAAAAAGATGTGCAAAGCTACTGTGTACCAGTTTTCCCTGAGATTAAAACATTCCATCCTGCAGGGAAGCTACTTCAGCTAGAAGATTAACTACTCTGAACAGTTTCAGGAAGTCTCTGAAACTGACCAGATTCACTAGGCCCCTCCCTCCTAAGAGTAAACAATAAAGATGGCTGAAAGTCCCTGTCAGTCAAGCCAAGCTGCAACCCATTGAGCTTCCTGGAAGAGGCTAAGACCAACTGAGCTATTCCTAGAAAGACGTTTTTCAACCTGTTGAACTGCCTGTAGGCTATGCAATATGTTCCAGGCTCCCAGATTTTGTGTTTTGCCACCCACAATGGGTTTTGGCAATGCAGCTGTCTTTGAGTCATTTCTCCTCCTATAAGTAACTCATGACCCATATTCCTGTAAGTAACCCCAATAAAACTCATTGGTTTACCAAGTTAGACTTTAGTGGTATCCATACTTTGGTCTGTAGCAGGCTCCCTATTTGAGATAAAGTTATGTGTTGCATCTCCCCATAAAAAAATCTTGTCGTGTAAGAGCGGTGGCAAGATTGAGCTGCAGCAATAGATTCCTGAGGAATAGGGTGAGAGTTCAACCAGCAGATATCAGCACCAAGAGCCTCGTAAGATGCTCCTCCCCCAACACAAAAACCTCCTCTGTAAGGAGTAGTGATCCGTCAAAGCCAGCTAAATAGCAAGTTTTAAACCTTAGACTTACATTGGGAAGAAATCTCTCTGACGAGGAATGGAGAATAGGCTGCCTCAGGACCAGTGTAAGAAATGTTTGCAGTGGTCCTGGCAGGGAGCAATGAGGGCTTCAAAGAGAGATGCAGGATGGAGCTAAAGCAGATGGATAGGAGTGATATTGAAGGGGGCAACTCGCTGTTCTTGATGGCCAATAAGGCCTCTAGGGTAGAGGGGTAGATATTCTGGGTAGCGTCCTAAGCTCGGAATTGAGTCCTTTGCAAAACGATTGGAGCATTTTAGTCATGGGAATGAAAAATGGAGATGGTGATCTCCTCTTGGGATTCATTGACTGTGAAAAGAGCATCCCAATAAGAAATGACATGACAGACAATGAAACTTATAATTGTGTACACAAATATATTCCAAATATTCTGAATTCAAGTCTCAGATATGTTTTTGCCTTCACAAGTAGCAGGTGACTTCATAAATTAGAGCAAAGAAGAAAGAAAAGAGGCAAGCATGGGCCATGGAGGTAACAGCACTTCCAAGACCGGGGCAGAAAAACAAGGAGCGACGTCACAGAGTCTAAGAACAAAAGAACGGGCAAGCAGAGAGGCAAAAATTGTTTAGAGAATTGTCCTGTTGACTTGTTAGTTAGACATGAGCAATTCTGGGGGCAGGTATCAGTGCAGTGTTGAGAAGTCAGGGGAGGAGGAGTGCCAGGGAGGGACAAAGAATGAGGAGGGGGAAAGGAGAGAACACAGAGATTCCCAGCCAAACTCTTTGTAAAAGCTTGGCTGGGAAGTCAAGAAGACACAGTGGTAGAAGGGCTTTGAGGACGGGGAAAGGTTCCTTGGCCTTGTTTCTCTATAGAGGTCACACATTCACAAGATCTCCACTCATGTGTGCAAGGCAAACAAGACTCGTGCATCTTCCTGAGAGGCCACTCTGCCACTAGACAGTGGGATATACTTACTTGTAGTAGATGATTTCATTTCCTTCCAGCATAAATTGTCTCTTATGGTAAAGATCCTCTTTAAGTGTGTGCCCTGCTCTGCCCTAGTGACAACTGACATTAATAAGACTATTGGGGGTTAATGCATGTGGGCACCTTTTCAAGTGTCTTATAAAAATTATTTTAACCCGTCATAATAACCCTATCGTTACTTCAGACATGGGGAAAGTGAATAACTTGACCCAGGTCAGGAAGCTAATGAGTGGCAGATCCAGGATGCCTGTGCTCTACACTAAGAGCTAGAAGCTGCCAGAGAGGAATGTGTTTTCTCTCCATAGTCCAATGTTTCTGTCTGCTTTCTAGACTGCAGATACCTAGAGAAGGAGGCCTATCTAGTCACCTGACACTGAGAATTATTGGATACGTTACTGGATTCCATCCTTCTAAACATGGGCCACAGTGTGTGGCCTGTGTTCCTCTCTGTAAGTTCTCTCAAAGTCCCTTTATGTCTCTCCAGAGGGTTGGGGTGTGGGCAATACCTGTGGGGACCCTTCATGCTCCTCTATAGGCATGGGATGAGAAACTATGCCTTTGCCAGTATTTCTTCAGTTGCTATGGCACTATTTCTTCCACAGCATTCTAAACATAGCCATTAGCTGCACCCTGCCCCATTATAACCCTACATCTCTCACTCATTTTATTTCTCCATGCCTCAGGCAAAACAGTTTGTCTGTCTCCCTTCCTTCCTTCCCTTCCTTCCTTCCTTCCTCCCTCCCTCCCTCCCTTCCTTCCTTCCTTCCTTCTTTCCTGTCTGTGTCCAAACCCTGAGTTCCAACTACAATTTACACGTAGCAATTAATCAAAATCTTACACTATCTGGAATGGAAGAAATCTAGAAGCCAGGAGTGGTATCTCGGACCCAGCATCCCAGCACCTAGGAGATCCCTGCACCTGGAGGGCTGTGGGAGCAAGAGTGCTCGTAGGTTTGAAGACAGCCCCACAGGAATTCCCTGAAGCAACAGAGCAAGATGTTGTTTCCAAAGCAAAGTAAAATAAAACAAGCAGGCAGGCAAGCAAAGCCTGCCTTCAAAAGTGCAGTCTGGCTTCCTTTACCAGGAATTCGGCTCTGCAAGTAAAATACATGGAAGTCTTTTAGTCTGGCTTGTCCTGGAACTCATGGAGCAAGGGGATTCTGGGCTCAGCCATAGGTGGGAAGCTAGAAGGGTACCTGACATCAGAGAGGAAATTACGGACTTAGTGTCTTCTAAATGTCACCCAGGGCTATACCTGTAACCATCCTGGGGATTATAAGCAAGTAGAGAAAGCTCTTGTGGCCCATCTCCCTAAGCTGTTATTTCTTGTAACCTGAAGTCCCAGCCTGTGCTTGGTCACAGACTTTTTCCCTCTATTATTTTAGCACAACCCCCTTTTTAATTTTGCAACCAGAGTAGGAGGGACTTGAGTTTGTCAGCATTTTTCACCTTAGGGGAAAAGATTATTGTAATGGGGTTCTTTTATTTAGGAGGAGAGCTGAATGGCTTGTCTCCTTTCATGAGTCACCCACAAATGAGAAATTTAGGACTACATAAGCAAATATTTTCATTACGTGAAGAAGACATATTTTCCTTGCCGGAGTTCAGCTTACAGATTTAGAGAGTCGTAAAAGAGCTACCGGTATTATTTACATCACTAACACAGATATTCCCGCTTTAAAAGGTGGCATTCATAATTATTAGATGCCTGACATTCCTATCTGCTTTAATGAATCACATAATGCGTGCATGATTTATGTGTTATCTGTGCACAGCAAGCCAGGGACTCACGCCTCTTATGGCTGGTTCTTGTAGCATAAGTCAAGAAATCATCCTGACGCTCACACAAATTACTGAGTGAAGAAATGAGTCTCTAATAGATTAGCAAAGCAGGATGCCAGCAGACATTTCACACAGGAAATAAACAACTAATACATTGAGAGAGGGGCTTTTTTGTACTAAAGAAGAGAAAACAAAAAGACCCCGTGATGCGGGATATTTATGATCACTAAATTAATAAAAGCTTAAAATGACACATCCCAGTTATAGCAAAGCAGAATGAAGGCAGCATGTTTATTTGTTGTTGGGAACATTGTAAGTTAACGTAATAAGCTTTAGAAAACAATTCAGAAACACCCTTTGAGATCATGTGATATTGGTACATCTGGGCCAAGTAATGCCAACCTTGGGAATGTGTCTTAATGAAATTAGCTGAAGTCAATTAGGGAACTAAGACACTAATTTCGAGTTGGCAGAGGTTTTCTTGAAAGGGTCAGATAATAAATATTTTAAGCTTTCTGTCACATCTACTCGACTGTGGTGTAAAAACAATAAATGATGCATAAATGACTGTGTAGAATTGTGTACCGTTGATTTAACTAGCTAATTTATTTATTTATTATCCTTGGTGGTGATACGGTCTCACTATGCAGCCCAGCTGCTCTCAAATTCACAATCTTACCCCAGCTTTCTGAAGGGGATGCTTTCAGAAGGCTGGTGTTCTAGACATGAGCTACCATGTTCTACCCAGTGAATTTTTATTTGAAAGACCACAGGATTTGATGAATGGTCCAAACCCCACAATACAGGGTTGCTTTTTGGTGACAAATAAATAAAAGGAGAAAAATGTAAGACTCAAAACTGGGGGGAAGGGGTAATTTCATAAATTATGATAGTCAATGCAACAGCTTGTTAACCATTAAGATAAGAAGAATTACAAAGATAACAGTAAGTTTGGAATTACAAAGACTGATCTAAAATTTATATATGAAATGAAATTATAAATATATTAGAAAAAAACTCTGATCCTACAGAAGAGGGAATTAAAAGGGAATATGCCAAACAGGTAAAATAATGTTTTGCCATAAAGGGGAATACTTTGAACTTCTTATTTTTTACTCAAAAATAACTGGAGAGTAGCATAGTCTTTAACTGTTCACGAATAATTGTATTAGTGCACTCATACAACATCTGAGTTTGGTTAGAAGAAGGGTAGGGGAAGTGAATAGGGGATCCAGGAACTTCTATAGTTCTAGGATGAACACATGTCGTATCATACCGCTGATGAACTATTAACCTCCTTCTATCATCTTGCAATGTAAATTGACCATATTGGCCAGAGATATTAAAATGAAAAAATATTTACATGATTTAAACAAGTCAATATGCACTACCATCAAACTAACTCAAAAGTCTATGAAATTAATGGCAAATTAACCTTGTCATCACACATACACACAAAAAATCATGGTCCAGATAGTATGCATTAAGGCCTTGATAGAAGCCTTTTTAAAACAAAACTGATATTGATCTGGAATGGAACCTATTCATAAAATCATATTCATAAATATTTCTGCTATCCTATATTACTTAACACAATAAACCCTTTATTCTCAGGAGACACATCCCCTGAAACCGCAATAGTACCAAAGCCAGCAGATAGTTTTACCCTGTACTGTGCATACATATTGTGATATGGTCTAATTTATGAATTAGACACACTAATTCACAAAAATAACTAGCAATATCAGAGAGCTGAGTTGACTCATTCACCAGGATAGATTATTAAGTGACTGTATTCGTCAGGGTTCTCTAGAGAAACAAAACCAAAAGAATGATAAACACTGCAAAGAATAGCTATGAGACTGACTCACACGATAGGGTCTGGGAGTCCAACAATGGCCATGCATATACTGCACAGTCTGAGAAACCTGGTAGCTGCTTAATCCACCTTAGCAATTCCAATCCTGTATTAAAGACATGGCGGGTTCATGACAACCACAAGTCTCTCATTCAACTTGGATGACCATAGAAGCTGGGCTCTGGTGGTAGCAAAGGCCAACAGCAGTAGCGACAAAATAGGCAAAGACGGGCTCACCAATAGAAAGTAAAGGCAAGCATGACCCAGACCTCTTTATATCTATCTAGGCTGTGGTTAGAAGGTGTTGTCCACTCTCGAATGAGTCACCCTCAGCTAATCCTTTCTGGAAGTGACAGCACAGACCTGACCATGCTTATGTCTACTAGATGATTCGTGATCCAAATCAAGTTGACAATCAGTATTAATCATCACAGTGGCCAACAGGTGATTAATAAATGCAGTGTGAATACATCGAGCGGATGGAGAATTTACATCCCAAGTGAGATAAAACAAGGTTGCCCCAACCTGGGGTATGTATGATGAGTGTACTGGTTTGAATGAGAATGGCCCCCATAGGCTTATACACTTCAATGGCTGTTTCCCAGTTGGTGGACTGTTTAGGAAGGATTAGGAGGTGTGGTCTTGGTAGAGAAGGTTATGTTACCAGGGTTGGGCTTTGAGATTACAAAAGCCCATGCTAGGCCCACTCCCTGCCTCCTGCCTGTGGATAAGGACATAAACTCCCACCTACTGATTCAGCATCGTCCATGCCTGCCTGCTGCCATGCTCCTGACTTGACACTCAGAGGCTAACCCTCTGAAACTATAAGCAAGCCCCTATTTAAATGCTTACTTTTAAAAGTTGTCCTGCCCATGGTGTCTCTTCACAGTAATAGTAACCCCTAACTAAAACAATGAGATATTTAAAAAACAATGAATTATGTATAGAATATTCCATTTAAATTTGTTTTTACACTGCAAGTAGACCATGGATAAGAGAAACCGCAACTAAGGGGAGACTACTGCTCTCCATTTGAATCACTCAATTGTTCTGCAAAACTCACTGTAAGAAGATACGGGAGGTTGTAATGTAATTCTTGATTTGTTATCACATATTAAAATCTGTACAGCCAGCCTATTGTTTAATGATTAAGAGTACCTATCTGGGTTTAGACAAGCTGTGATCAAATTCCAATGCTAACTTACCAAGGATATGAACTTTGGCAAATGTATAAACATCTATTTCCTCCTTTGTCTGATAGATATACTAGCAAAACCTCCCTTAGACTTATTTTAAAGATTAAATAAATTACAACATGTACACTGTGCAAAGTGCAGCTCAGTGTGCCCTCTGACAAAAAGCACTCCATCATGTTTGCAAATATTCAGTTTGCAAATATTATTACCTTCCACTGAGGCTCACTGATTTTTTTCCCAATCACCACAGCATATAGAATGTTACCACGATACTCTGTTTACATTAGTTTTTCCTCAGGCATCACATTAAAAATTAATTCAACTTCCTTAGCAGACAATGATGGTTCAACACTGCATCTCACAAATTCTACAGCATCACAAGATACTCGATGGGAAAACATCAGATTTGCTCCGGTAATAATTTTAATTTCCGATTCTGCTCTTCACTCTTTCAAAGCAAGAAATACTGCCAATTAGATAACAAAAGCCAGATGGCTTTCAGGGGTGCTATGTGAGAGACAAGAGATCCTCTCTGGGTCACCTTTAAGATGCAAGCGGAAAAGTTGTCGTGGGATTTATACAGTCTGACAAAAAGAAAGATGTCACAAAACAACACAACGGGCGATCCATTTGCTATTATACGCTGCAGTTGCCTTCAGTGTGATTGCTCAATACCTGTTGTCAGCATCGACTTTTATTACCCAAGTCTTGTAAACTGAGCAGACTCTTAATATATCAATCAGAGTCCAAAGACAATTGAGAAGTCATGACAGCTAAATAATACAGGTAAGTGGGTAATAGCCTACTTTACTTGATGCCACTTGTCGTAGTAAACATGTTTATGGGTTTTTTTTTGCCTAGTCTAAGCACTCTTTTTACACTTACTGATACTCCTGTAGAATATAGAATAAAAGTGTTTTTCAATTGTATCTGTCATTTTCTGAAGATTGTGTGTGTGTGTGTTTTGTGAAAGTTTGAGTGTGTGTGCTTGTGATAGTGTGTTCATGAGTTTGTAAGAGACAGAGCAAAAGAGTATGTATGTTTGTGTCTGTGAGAGAGTGCGTGTGTTGAAACAGAGACTTGCTGTGTGATCCAGCTGCCCCAAACTTGTAATCCTCCTGAAGGCTGGGATTACAGGTATGTACCACCACACCCAACTTCCGTAGGCTGGCATGTTCACATGATGATGTAAGAATGGCTTCATCATCACCCTAATAAGATGGATGATCAAATTAGTTAAGCAGTAAGTCTTATTTGGAATGTCACTCTGAAGAATTTTGTGAAGGTATTTCCAAATACAGACTCAGAGACAGCCACAGTAAGTTCTGGAATGTGAATCAAACAACAATGGCTCTCTAGGAACAGTCGAAAGGCTGTGGGTATATGATCATTGGGGCATTGGTTGCCTGGCATGTCCAATCCCTAGCCAGGGCTGCTAAATGAACAAGCTTTAAAGACATTTGCATAGACAAGATAACAAATGCCTGAGACCCAATCACAGAATCTATGTGGGGAATTTTTAAGTGAGCCTAGGAATCTGCATTTTATCAGACATCACAGATGGCTATAGGAAGTGTGCCCCTGACCACACTTTGATGAAAATTAAATTGCGTAGGTAATGCTTTGGTTTCACATACTATACTTCAGGTTGCCAACATGGACTTGTGTGTTCAGTCATGGATCTGTTGACAATGCTATGGGGTGAGGGTCTAGCAAAGGCCATGATCCTAACACTTACACCAACAGCTCTCAATCTGTGAATTAAAGCCCCTTTGGTAGGGGGTGGGGGTCAAATGACCCTTCCACAGGGGTTGCCTAAGCCCATTGGGAAACACCAGTATTTACATTATGATTCATGACAGTAGCAAAATTACATTGGTGAAAGAACAATGAAATGATTGTATGGTCACCACAAATAGGGAACTGTATTATAGGGTCAAGGCATTAGCAGGGTTGAGAAGCCTTCCGAGACCTGATCAACATACGGTATGCTGGTTGCTTCCCTACCACCTGCTTCCACACATAGCTGACTACCTTCCCATACAGTTTGTTGGGCTGCATCACTCTTCCAGATTCAAAAATGGCAGTCTAGTGTCTTAAGTCAGTCAGCAAAGCTGGTCCATTAATCACAGACTAATCCCGAAGAAATGGTGACCATTTAACCCAAGTCAGACCAATAAAAGAGTCAGGGAAACTTACTTCTGAATTTTTTGAGATATCAGAAAGATAACTCAGGAAGTAAACCAATGGTTAAAACTTGCTTGTCTCCATGGGGAGACCTCTTCGTAAGACTCTAATCTGTATCAAGCCTCCGAGTCTGTAGGAAATAAGTCCTAGAAGAGAGATTTCCAGGCCTCATGATAGAATCTAAACTCTGGATTAAGTCTCTCATTTTACTCAGAATGTCAGTGTTACACACTCCAGATTCTTGTTCTTGTTACTTGAGTCTGTTTCCTTTCTTTCGTCTTCTTTTCTTCCTTTCTTTTTCCTTCTTTCTTTCTCCCTCTCTTTCTTTCTTTCTTTCTTTCTTTTTTCTTTCTTTCTTAAGGATTGTTTTTTATGTATATGAGTGCACACAAGAAGAGGGAGGGCATCAGATCCCATTACAGATGGTTGTGAGCCACCATGTGGTTACTGGGAATTGAACTCAGGACCTCTGGAAGAGCAGTCAGGGCTCTTAGCTGCTGAGCCATCTCTCCAGCCCCGAGTCTGATTTCCTAATGTATAACCCAAAGCACTTTAACTGACACAGCTGTGAAGTGAGAATATTTCATAGAAATCTTACCCTTGGTTGCCTTCTTTTAGGGAAAAAGAAGATAGCAGTGATCTGCAACACTTTTTAAGTTAAATAATTAGATTGATTTAAGTGACACCAAAACATCTGGAAAACGATGTGGACACAAATTCAGTAGAGAACCATATTTCCTGTTAACTAATTGAGAAATTAATCACTGGCAACTCTTTGGCAAATGTCTCTGGAATAGCTTTTAATTTGCATGAGAGTTAAAAGAGGTGAAAGAGTGGGTGATTTACTACCGTGTGCCATGATGCGCTGAGGACGACACTGCTCTTGAATGCTGTTATCAGTCTTTACCAAAGGGAGAGTCTGATCATGACCTGGAAAAGACAGGAAGATGAGGGACAGACATTGCTTGCCTGAACGGTGTGTGTCACAGATCTGGACATTAGTGATGGCCTCTCTATTAGTGATGGTAAGGGAAAGGGTTATCAAAGAGATCTTCCAAAAATAATTTAAAATGTTTTGGTTCAACTCATCTAAATTCAATGTGTCTTAAGATGTGTCCAGGAGGGGCTGAGGTGTGGCTCAGTTCTTAAGAGCATATACTGTGTTTACAAGAGTTGAGTTCATATCCTAGCAACCATGTCAGACAGCTCATCTCTGCCTTCAACTCCAGCCCCAGAGGGATCTGATGTCTTCAGCCTCTAGTTATATGCACCTATCCACAGAACATGCAATATATATGATTATAAATAAAATACATCTTTTAGTCAAAGCGGGTAACATTAAGAAATAGATACAAATTGGTACATTCTGATTTTTCAGATTATACACTATGTTGAATAGCTTTCATTTATGTTCCTGGAAAATAACTCAGTGTATTAGAAATAATAATCGTGCTTCCATACCGGTAAGTGATTATGTTTACATGTTCGGTGATATATTCTGAAGCATCCCTTTGAATTCATTAGAATTACAAGCACCCAGATTTAGAATCGTCAATAAAAGAAGCTATCCAATAAAATGAAGATACAGAGCCAGGCACACAGCTAGATCTTATAAAACTTCCATTTTTCACCTCTATAAACCATAATTTTCGTTGTTTGTGGCATTTTTTGAGTGCAGACACCACAGGCAGTAATGACTGGCTTAAATGCCTTTACGGTACAGTTGTTTGCAGCAATGCCTCCATTCATAACTCTCAGAGAATGAAGTGACAGCTACAAGTGCTTTGGAAGAATGCACGCTCCTCTTTACATTGTCCCACAGGTTAACTCCCAGGGTGCTCTGAAGCCCACAACGGTAACGGGAGAGCATTGTGTTCAACATGATTACATAAGGCCCAGGGAGGTGCAGACACCTCCCGGCTTTTCATCAGGGAACTGCAGCATGAAATTACTGTGTGTCCTGATAAATTTGTCATATGAGTATAAAATTTTAACCGTTTTATCTGACCATTGGTCAGACTAAAGGAAAATCAAATTGATGGAAAGCAGGCAAGTACAACAGAATTAAAGTCCAGTTTTGTTAGGAAAATATGCAGTGGGGAAAACCCAAAGTTAAGATGCCTTTTTTTTTTTAGGTTTCAAATAACAGGAAAAGAACTGAAACTGGCTTAAAGGCAAACTGGATGTCATGACCGTGTAGTTGGAAGTCCAGAGGTGGACATAGCCTTCAGTGTGCATAAAGCTAAGAGTAATTAATATGCTCAGAGCTCAACTTTTTGCCTTCTTTCAACTCTGCTTATCCCCACTTTTTGTATTACCAGCTGTCTCAGCCTGTGTTTGTTGTCACACAAAATGACCTCAGTAATCCCCCATTTTCCCAGCTTACCAATCACAGTGGAATTGGATGTTCCCCGTCCAATAAAAGTCAAAATCTCCGAGGAGCCGCATTGATTTAGTAGTCTTGATTCATGTGCATGTCTCTGAGTCAATACTTGGCAATGCTGTAGCTAAGCTTGGTTACATGTTCACCCATGAGGGCTGGGAGGGTAGTTCAGTCAACAAATGATACAGCACTTGCTTAACATGTGTGAGGACCCTGGATGTTCAATTTCTAGCGCGAGCGTGCACACACACACACACACACTGATATACTACCCCATGGATTGGGATAGGTCCCTCTGACTGGCATCTCCACCTGGACCACTAAGAATGAGAAGGTAGAAGGGGGAGGAAGGGAGATGATGCTACACAGAGGTAAGCTACAGCCCCACTAATCACCATGGACCACTTTGTACAGTCTCCATGAAAGTAAAGACCATCCAAGCAAAAGGGACAGCTCCTCCCAGCTCCTCTTTATTTGTGGAAGTCTGAAGCACACCAGACCTCACTGAATAGTCCACGCACAGAGGAAAACGTGGGTGGTGACCGTACTCCATGCTTCCTTGTAAACTGATAGCTTCTGACCTTTTCTGAAAATGCTAGGATCCCATACCTAAGAAAGGCATGAATTGGGAGAAGATGTTGACTGAGTAGAAGGTAAGTCAGGTGACTTCGTATTCCAAGCTTAGGAGGAGGGGCTGTTTAAATTTGACAGTGTGAGACAGAAACTCCCCTCTCGGGAGATTTGATCCCTGCCATGTGAATTCTGACTAAGAACTCATTGCTATTTTACTGGCACAACTCAAAAGTAGTCTTTCCATTTAAGAATGGAACTTACAAAGAATTACCCCTACCTCCTCTCTTCAATACACACACACACACACACACACACACACACACACACACACACACACACACTGATGATAGGCCTATTCCCCCATGGACCGGGAAGTAATATCGTGCTTACACTTGTAACTCAGACCATTCTTCTTAAGTAGAAGTTGATTATTCTTTTCTGGGGTGGCATTTGAGACAGGTCCATGTATAACCAAGTGTGCCCTGAGGTCATGAGTTTTCTGCCTCATTCTCCCATTTAGTGGGGTTCCAGGCACGCATCGCCATACCTAATTGATTATTCTATTAATATTTAAGTCTTCTTTGGGCAGAGAAGTATTCCTTGACACATGTTTTCCAAACTCATGCAAAAATAGCCTGTGGGGAAACCCTGTGATATTATTGGAACTAACTCGGTTCCAACCAACCAGAGGTGAGGAAGGAAGGGCCTATTCTTGAAGCTCTTTCTATAAATTTTAACAAAATTATAGATTCAGAATTTACTTATGGGCTGAAGATCCACACTAAATAGAATGTTTTGTGACTGGCAAAACAGAATATATTTTTGACAAGGAAGGAGAGAAAAAAAAGAAAGAAAATCCGGAACCTAAAAATAATCATTCTTCTTGCCAAATAAAGGTTGGAATCTGTGTATTCTGTCTACTGTGTGGCCTTCGTGTCATTATGGAGAAGTTATCCAGGAGGAAAAAATGAGTTAAAAAAAAGTAACTATAGAAACCATTAAAAACAAAATATACTATTTGACTGTAAACTTAACCATTATCACACACGCTGCATGACAGAGAAAACATGGGCTAAATATTAGGGCAGGGAATATAACTTAATAATTTTACAGAAGATGAAAGTCTCCAAAATGGGTTAGAATTTTTGCTAAATTCAGAACATGGCCAGAATCAGCAATCTCTGTGGATGTCACTTCGTCTACTAGGGTCCGGGCCGAGAAGCTAAGATTTAGTTCACAGCTTTCCAAATTCACGTCACAAGGTCTTCACAGCTCTTCCTATTATTTCTAACAAACAACAGAAAACTCCCTCTTTCTCTCTCTCTTAGAACATTTGCTCTCCTCACTCCACAGGATAAAGGGAGCCACACAATTGCTTCCAACCCTTTGTTTCCGCCCCAAAGCCCAGCTGAAATTACAGGACAGTCACTTCCCTTTGGATGGAAGCTTTTTCTCCCACCCAGAAGTCCCCCCTTGGAACCTGGTCCTACCAATCTGCTGAAGCTATTTTGCAATATAATTTTTTTCTTTTCTCTTTAATCTTCCCAGATACAGAAACTTTGAATGGCTGTGTCTTTTAGCACCGCTTTAAAATTATGACTTACCTGACATGGCCTTGCAAACAAGACTTTAATAAACAGTGTCGTATCTTTTAACGTAAGCAGAAACAGAGTACATGTAGCGTTCTGTTTTGGTTGGAATATGAAACCTTCCCCCACAGGATCAGGTGTTCAGTGCTTGATCTGCTGCTAGTCTGGAACTCTGTGGAATCTTTAGGAAGCAAGGATCTACTAGAGCAAATAGGTCACTGGAGGAGTTTTTTCAAGGCCATACATAGTCCTTAGTATCTCCCTTCTGCCCCTCCTCATGATGTAAGAAGTCCTACAGGACTTTCCACTGACACATTGCTCTGCTTCACCAGAGAACCATATTCAATGGAGCAAGGACTATGGCCAGTAGTCTCGGAAACCACTGGTACAATAAATCACCCCTCCCTCCTTTTATTCCAGGCATTCTGTCAGAGGCACAAGAAAAGGAACTGTCCTGGTTTGGTTTCTGTCGCTGAGATAAACACCATGACCCAAAGAAACTTTCGGAGGAAAGGGTTTATTGGGCTTATTTGTCCTGATCACAGATTGAGGAAAAGCCAAGTCAACAAATCAAGCAAGGGGAGGGGTGGGGGATGGGAATGGAGGGATCTACTAACTGACTTGCTCAGGTAAATTTTTTTTATACATCCCAGGAGCTCCTGCATGGGCACAGCAGCACACACAGTAGGATGGTCCTTCCCACACCAAATAGCACTTAAGCACATAGCCCACAGACATATCTGCAGGCTGTTCTGTCAGAGGCGATTCCTCATGCAAGGTTCTCTACTTCCTGGATGACTCTAGTGTGTGTCAACTTGATCAAGAATGAACCAATACAGATTCCATTTGCCACGGCATCCATTCCCTATCTAGAAAAGACCTTCCCATTTCTAGTTAATATTAGTTAGCTTCTTCATTCTTAGTGATCTTTTCTTATCAAGTAAGAATTCCATATACCCTCACATACTAGAGCAAAGCAAACCAAGCATGTACATAACTATAACAGGATATAAAACACTCATAGCAATTTGGCAAGGTGTTCACATCAAAGTGTTCTGGTCTTTGATTTCAACTTATCTGAAGATGTACTTTCAGAATTATAACATACAATAAAAAATGGGTGTAAAAGATGCCATGACTCAGCTTTACTACAGTTGTGGACCAATTCCACACACGTCATTTAAAAGCTAATCCTGCTGTGCCTGGATGAGAAATTGCCTTCCATGTCTGGGCAATAAGAGACCCCAGTTGGTCTGGGCACCTCTAGAAAACTGCGAAATCTGGACATGGGGATTCCCTTGACTCTTGGGGAAGCTGTCTCACTTTGAAGCCCATCTTACTATTAGAACACAAAGTGGAAAGAGTAATTTTTCTTACAGGATTTTTAATCCTCAAATACCCTCCAGTTTGGTCATCTAAGGTTCGTTGGTTGTGAAGGGTTATGGAGCCGCTGCCTGGAACTGTGGGACCATCCGAGAAAAAGGAGAGACACTGGTATCTGCTGGGATAGCTGCTGAGAAAAATTCCAGTCTGGCTTCAGTGCCAAAAATTGTTGCATTTCTCCAAAGCCATCAAGGGTCATTTTTCTTCTGGCCCCTGTGACCATATAATTGATTCGATTTCCCTCTTCTCATTGGCTGTTAGGAGGACTAGAGCCCACTTCTGTTTCTGGCACTCTTATAGACCCAGCATCCTGACAAACTCTCCAATAAAAAATTAGCTAACGTGTTGAATTAAGGGGAGAAAGTTAGATCTTTAGTGGAATTTCTGAGCTGGCACAAAAGAAAGACGTCGGTAGAGGTCAAAAGCAATGTGAAAACAGAAACCCAGATGTGATTGATGTAAGTACTATGCCAGCTCCCCCTTTCAAAGGGGTGGGGTTAAGCACCAAAGAACAGAAGTACCCACCAGGACAGCTGCCTTGGATAAAGACAGCACATAAATCCAGGACCAAGCGAGGGAAGAGGATGGGAGGATTTCTTGCATGATGTTGGGACATCAAAGATCTATAGACCTTTAGCCTAGGGAAAACAGAAAACAAAGCCAGTCTTTCAGAAACAGCACCAAAAAGACCTTTTAACTTTGGAAAAGAAAGAGGCAGAGGTGGTGGAGAGAGAGAGAGAGAGAGAGAGAGAGAGAGAGAGAGAGAGAGATTATAGCATTGAAGTCCAAATCCAGCACCTGCTTGATTCAGAAAATTTAACGCAGAGAGCTTGTTTTCCTAAGTTGGCTGGAAGAACAAAAGGAGCATGCTACTTCTTCTAGAAATTAATGCATTTCCATCAAAAAGAATTCACATTAGCCACACAAAAAGTGGGAGATTGAAAAGAACCACAGAGACTTCGGATACTAAATTTTTAAACACAGAATAAAACAGAACTGTATTTCTCACCACGATGAAATATGAGACTTGAAAGTGGGAGTTAAAAACATGAGAATGTATTTTTAGATATATCAATTATAGTTTTTTTAAAAGAAACTAAAATTATTTTTAAAAATTATAAGCTTGGGGTCGGAGAGATGGCTCAGCGGTCAAGACCACTTCCTGTTGTTGAAAGCATTTGGTTCCCAGCATGTGAGAAACTTAAAACCTCCTAGGTTCCCAGCATTGTCTTCTGGACCCTGTGGACATCCATACACGAGCAGCGTGCATGAACACAGAGAGATACATCTTTTCAAAAGAGAGTGCAAACTCAGTGAATGGGTTGAATAGAAGAGATACAGTCAGAAAGAAACAGGTGAACTAGAACACAGGCCTAACGAAATGATTCTGAACTCGATTAAACTAGTTACACAGTCTTCAAAGAAAGCTATGAAGAAGAGTTTATGTTGGGCAAAGCCTTAGATAAGGTTTACCATATTTTTAGCCAGAGTTCCAAAGCTATGAGCCTAACTGAAGAGACGAGACTGTCCTCAGTGGTCAGAGTCATGTGGAGAATGGATTGATGGATTGTGACATCTTAGTCTGTGGGTTCTTCAGGAAGCACGGCCATGATGAAGGCCAACCTCGTTAGAAACTGGGAAAGGCGAGTCCCTCACTGGATGACAAACACTGGTCTTAGAGAACTTTCCAGGAATGACAACAAGATTGCAGGTAGGACTGCCCTGAGGGAGAAGAGTTTAACTCTAGTGACTTTAGAGATCAAACCTGTGCTGTATAGGTGAGCCACAAAACCCTTGAGGAAGTGTGCTACACCCTCCTCATGAAACTGAGTATCTGAACCCTTATTTACCCGTAAGGACTTAAAATTCAAATTCCAGGCAATCTGAATAATCTTGTGTGTCTTCCATTGTGAATTCCATACTTGCAAACAGTGTTTTCTTAGGGTTTTACTGCTGTGAACAGACACCATGACCAAGGCAACTCTCATAAGGACAACATTTAATTGGGGCTGGCTTACAGATTCAGAAGTTCAGTCCATTATCATCAAGACCAGAACATGGCAGCATCCAGGCAGGCATGGTACAGGAGGAGCTGAGAGTTCTACAACTTCATCTGAAGGCTACTAGCAGAATACTTACTACCAGGCAGCTAAGTGAGAGTCTTAAGCTCATGCCCATAGTGACACACCTACCCCATCAGGGCCACACCTTCTAATAGTGCCAGTCCCTGGGCTGAGCATATACAAATATTAACAAGTGAATTTTGATCATATCCTCTCTTCGTGGCTCCCTTCTACTCCTTTCAGACCCCCTGCTCCAAAGACCATGTCTTCTAGTTTTGCTCTGTTTTTAAATAAACCAGTCTAGTCCTGCCCGTATTTGTATGGATGTAGGCTGACCACTAAGAGCAGGAGCAGATTGCCATGGGACATACCCCTGAGGAAAATGGACTGTCGTCCTCCTTGCAGCCATTTTGTGCCAATAGCTCCTTTGAAAAGAGTGGGTGTCCCTCATGCCTCTCCCGAGTCCACGTGGAAGTTTTACTGCCCTTGATCTTGCTTGGGCTATCACAGTTCTTGTGAATTTACATATGCAGCAGCCCCATCACACCCAGAAAATGCTATTCCACTACATTCCTTGCTGTGCTCTGCCTCCTACGATCTTTCTGCTCTAACCGGACACTCCGAAGCTTGAGGAAAAGGTTAAATGGTTAAGACGTTCTGAATGGTGGTAACAGTTGTTTAGGCTCTTTGGTGGAACTGCCTGCAAGCTGTGATTGGTTGCTCTAGGGACTTGGCTTTTGTGAGTCGTTACCCAGACTGCAGCGGACTTTTTAGAGATGAGTCCTGTAGGTTTACCCCTGCACCATGCTTCTGTAAGTAACCCCTACACAAGTACAGGTTCGCCAAGCTGGACGTGGGTGGAATTGCTTCCTGGGGCTAAGGTCAACAGATATTTGGTCCCATCACTGCAAGGCTAGTCATTCGACATAATTTTTAAATCTTCTCCATCCTCCATTGCTCACAATTTCTCTCTCTCTCTCTCTCTCTCTCTCTCTCTCTCTCTCTCTCTCTCTCTCTCTCTCTCTCTCCCCTCCCCCCCCAACCCCCATATGCATGCTTGTTCTCACATACACACACACACATGCTGGTTACTCAAAGCAACTTAATACAAAACTTGGAACTTAGTTGTCTGTTATAACACAAAATATTGTGAAAATGTATGTAGCTGGAAAAGAAGTCATAAAGACTAAAAAGACCAGCACATAATGTGACAGTGAAGAGAACTACACTTTAACATTCGCACTCACTACAGTTGTATTCCTATCCTGCTTTCAATAATTTCACTACAAACACATTTTGCTTTCAGAAATGATTGGGGAATGATCACCCAGCACACTTCTTGGGGGGACTGTATGGAATGCATAAAGCTCCCACCCTCCCATCTTAACTCCCCCGGTGGCTTCTCAGGCTTTGACAGCTGCCTTCATGGATTCACAGCATAGTAATATTCTGATCAGCTGGTACTGTCATTCAGTACACAGGTTCCCTCGAAATTAACATTGTATCAGATTCCATATTAGATAGCAGACTGTGATAAAGGCCAGTGCTGTTCTGATTTGGGATTTTGATCAGTTAGACAAGTAAATAAAAACCAGAATGAGTATTCTGTCATACAAAGTGAACCCCACACCCTAGGAATGGCAGCATAACCAAACAAAATCTGCATCTTATTACTTTCCTAATAGGTCTTTACATAAGTGCAAACTTTGAAACCATTGCTAGAAAGGCTATGACACCCAATGCATACTGCAGAACTCTTGTATTTTGCATGTTTACATCTGCTTTATGTTTGATTCCCCAGATAGATAGTTAAGTCATCTGAGATAAAATCATTCATACCCCCTACCTTTTAAATACGTCCAGCCTGTGTCTCCTCAGAACAAGATATTATCTTATATAACTACAGTGTGATTATTAAAACCTGGAAGTGTAGTGCTGTTCTAGTATTATCAACTATCCATATTTAAATTTACCAATTGCCCCAATAAATTTCACTGTAGCATGTCCTCAAGACCAGGGTGTGAGTCAAGAGAAAATATTGCATCTAACACAATGTCTCTTTTTTCTTGTTCAATTAGAAGTAGATATTTGACTTTTCTTTGAGGGATGTTTGTTTGTTTGTTTGTTTGTTTGTTTGTTTGTTTGTTTTTAGTTGAAACTGGTTAATTTATAGACTACCCTTTACATTTAGTTTTCCTGAATTTTTTTTTCATGAATTGATTAAGGATACGCACAAGGGCAGATTTGTCCCAAAGGTATGCATATTAACTCAGAAGACAGCTGGTATCATTTTGAACCATTAACAGGTAGAGATGTATATATTTAACCATATCATAAAATGAAGAGATGAATATGCACTTGGGTATTTATAAAAGCTTACAAAACACAAGCCGAATCTGGTAAACTCCTAACATAAAGACAGACGACAAACCAGGTTGTATCTAGGATCACCAAGCCCCAAGTCTGTAGACACGCCTCCAAAAGATTATAGCAGCTTAGCCTTGGAGCAAGCCAAGGAATGTTTAGCTAGACGAGGTTAAATAGATAGGAAGAGCTACCCTAAGTGGGCATCACCATTGCTATGAGCTGGAGTCCAGGACTGAATAAAAACAGAGAGTGAGGTAAGTATAAACACTCATTCCTTTCCACTCCCTGGCTGAGGGATCAATGTGATCAGGTGCCTCAAACTACTCCTGGCAGGACTGCCCTGCTGTGGTGAACTGGACCCTTAAAACCGTGAGCCAACACAAGCCTTTCTGTCTTAAGTTGCTTCTGGCAGGGGATTTTATCACAGCAAGAGGAAAACTAACTGATACACTCAAATCCAGGCCCTTTTGAGAAATAGCAATAAAATATGCGACCCACTAAAAATAGAATGAGAGGAACTGCTACAGGGAACTTGGGACATTTGGGACATGTCCATGCTGCGAAAAAACAAGTTACTAGTAGTTTCAGGGAGAGAATAATAAATTCAAGCAATAAATCTTAATTATCCCCCATTCTCTTTCAGGACATCACTGAAAATTATGTTAATAAATCACAACTGTTCCTGATCTGTTTGATCTGTTTTCTTGCAAAATAGAAAAAGAACTTCTATGCTGGTTTCCTTTAGCTCAACAAGTTTTAACTTTAAGAGGGGTTTAAGACTTTTCTTGTGCCACAGCCTCTACAAACAGAACCAAGACATATGTAGGTGGTGTGGATGACATAGCTGTGTGTAGAGTGTTTGCCACTGACCCCCTGAATTGATTCCCAGAAATGCATTGCAAGGAGAAAACCAATTCCATTAAGGTGTCCTCTGATCTCTGGAAATTTGTTGTACCATGTGTCACACACACACACACACACACACACACACACACACACATACACACACACATATAAATGGATAAGTTTAAACAGTAAAAGCAAAAAAGTTTCAAATACATGAAGGTACATTTAGGAAAATGCTGGGAGTAGATAAACAGTCTAAATATGCATAGATTAAGTCTACACACACAGAGAATTGTGTCTAATATTACTTTGTTTAGGCATTTTTATCTTCCTGGTCGTGTGTGTGTGTGTGTGTGTATGTGTGTGTGTGTGTGTGTGTGTGTGTGTGTGTGTGTGTGTGTGTGTGTTTCTCATACTTTCTCTTTGTTATTTTTTAAATCTGATTTGTTTGCTTTTTGTCTGGGCATTTGTTTCATTTTTGTTAATTTTTAATTTTTTAATTTTTTAAAATTTATTCTTTAATCTGTTTTTACAGTCCAGACTTTACCCCCATCCCAGATCACCCTCTGATTGATCCACATCCCACACCTCTTTCTGTCTCCATGAGGATGTCCCCATCTCACCCCCACCCCAACAGACCTCCCCACTCCCTGGGGCCTCCAGTCTCTTGAGGTTTAGGTGCATCTTCTCTGACTGAACCCAGACCCAGGAGTCCTCTGCTGAATATGTGTTAGGGCCCTCATATCAGCTAATGTATGCTGCCTGGTTGGTGGTTCAGTGTCTGAGCAATTTTGGGGGTTCAAGTTAGTTGAGACTGCTCATCTTCCACTAGGGTCATCCTTCTCCTCAGCTTCTTCCAGCTAATTGGGATCCAGGACAAAGGGAGGCCCTAAGGCCTGACACTATTACTGATACTGTGGTGTACTTGCAAACAGGGGCCTATCGTGACTGCCCACTGAGAGGCATATGTTTTCTAAAGGGAAGGAGAAAGAGGATATGAAGGTGAGTGAGTGAGGAAGTGGGAAGGATCTGGGAGGATGACTCGGGGGAGGGGACACCCTAATCAGAATATATTGTATGAAAAACATTTATTTTCAGTTAAAAACGAACTACAATTCTGCACGCACTTACCACAGCAGACTCTGTGCTGTGGGCTTTCACAGAGAAAGTCACAGTCAGCAAAACATCCAGCCAGCTCCCACCCTCATTTGTTGCCCTGCCCCATTGAGAGTGTCTGTGCTTAAGGGGCAGCATTTGTGTTTAAGAATGCTTCTCTGAAATCTCCCGCGGTAATTTGCTCCATCCCTGTAATTGGACACAGTGCAGTGCTATTTAGAGTGAAGAAGAAGGGAAATTCAAGGCACTGCAATGTGCAAACTATAATTTCAGCATCAATTTTCAGAAATTGTTCTGTTCGGGTGGGGGGGGAAGCAACTTCCATGGAAGGTTCAGTGCTGTACTATTTTTATGCTGCTCCCTAGGTGTGTAAACTCAAGAGACTGAATCCCATGAAGTAATGAGCTTTCTTCTGTTGAGAACCCAGTTTGCTTCACACTCAAGTGGAAAGAGATCTACCACAGGGGATCGTGCTGTGACGGCAGGACACCGTTATGCCCTTGGTCCTGATGATTCAGGTTCATAAGTGAGGCAGCATCATAAACTACACTGGAGACTTTTAAGAAGACATTTGTGCCCCTGACTTGTGCGTCCCTGTGAAGGAATACCTGATAGAAGTCACTTGAAGAAAGAACGACTTGCCTTGGCTCACAGTTGCAGGGGCTCATTGTCTCCGTGGCAGGGAAGATGACACAGAGCAGCTCAGATTATGGAGGCATGGAGTGGAGCCTGCTCATATTACTGTGGGACAGTTAGCAGGAATTGAGGCAAGAGCCAAGGAGTCAAATACAACCTTTAAAGCCATATCCTCTCAGACCAACTTCCACTGGCAAGGCTTCACGTCTCAAAAGATTGATGGTCTCCCAAAATATGAGCTGAGGAAGGGGCACTCAAAGATGAGGTGCAAGGGAAGATTTCAAATTCAACTTGGCATACCCATCACCCCAGCAGACACACAGCACGTGGGGATTGTAAGATAAGCACACATGATTTGGTAGGAAAAAAATGCTGCTATATAATATGGTTTTCCCAAAGACCTTGTGAGAGGAATCAACAACACACCTGTAGAAACAGAATAATAAATGTACCAGAGATCTTAATGTAAGATCCACTAGAGTAAAACACAGGAAAACATCTTTTAGGAGACAGTCACGAACGGGAAAGATGGCTCAGTGGTTAAGAGCACATGGTTGCACTTCCAGAGGCCCTGGGTTTGATACCCAGCACCCCGAGGATGCCTCACAACTGCCTATGATTCCAGATCCAGGTGATCTATACCTTTTGGGGACCTCTGAAAACACTTAATGAACATAGTACACAGACATACATGCAGGTAAAATGCTCATCACATAAATAATAAATAAACAAGATACTCAAACAATTTTTTAGAAGAGACAGCCATAGCCAGCGGCTTTCTGAATTAGCAGTACACTAGTTCAAGAAATGACTCAAGGAGTTGACAGCTGAGATAGGATCAGATTAACAGGATCCTACACAGCAAAGAAAATTGTCCGATAGTATCAAATTACCAGGCTTCTACATACCAAGGTAAACAATTAACAGACTGAAGGTAATGCCTATAGAATTGAAACAAAGAAGTCAACTACCCATCTGAAAGAGTAGTAAACATCATAAAATGTAATGATGTAAATGATAAAAAAAAAAAGTAGGCATCAAAAGAACAAATAATTTAACCAACAAATGGGCAAGAGCTAACCTAACAGACACTTCTCAAAGGCGAGTACAAATGGCCACAAAGGCATGAAAAATCAGGGCCTCTGAGCCTCTCCTGGGCAGCACAGTAGAACTGGCCCTGGTAACTGGGGCTTCATTGCAATGAATGTTTGCAAGTAAACATGTTTGAACCAAAGGGTACACTGTGTCACACTCATTGATACATTGTAACTCAATGCAGCTTCCATGGTGAGATATTTTTGTTATTTTTTGGTTTCATTTTCAGAGGGGACAGAGTTGCAAGGCAGAGGGCAGATATGAGTGGGATTAGGATGCATGATGGGAAATTCACAAAGACCAACAAAAAGTGAGAGAGGGGGAGAGAGAGAGAGAGAGAGAGAGAGAGAGAGAGAGAGAGAGAGAGAGAGAGAGAGAGAGAGCGCACAGAGAGATTAGGACCTAGCCAGATCCTGATGTTCTTATGGCACAAGCATGAGATCCTCAGACCAATACCCCGAACCAGTGTAAAAACCCCAGGCATGGTGTCATGTGCTTGCATTCCAGCAAGAGGCCACAAAAGAATGGATCCCAAGGGTTCACTGGGCACCCAGCCTAGCCTCCTAGGCAAACTCCAGCCCATTAAAAAAGACTCCTCTCCAAAAACCAGGGCAAATGAGTAACACCCCTGACTGACCTCTGCCTTCCAGTATTCATACACACATCCATGCACATGTACTGCAAACACACATGTGCCCCATGAACATATATACATGCATACACTACATTTAAAAACCCCAACATCTTCATCTATAAGAGAGGTGTGGGGGTGGTCTGGGGGAACTACCCTGTCAAGTGCCCAGTGGACACACACACAGAGACACAGACACAGACACAGACACACACACACACACACACACACACACACACACACACACATTATAATTTGTTCTCCAGTCAGTACTGTTGCCAAGAAAACAAAGTCAAACTTTCAAAGATGCAGGAATGATAAATAAGGGACCCTTCTTCACTGCTGGTAGGAACGCAAACTTCTTCATTCACTATGTAAATCAGTATGGAGATTTTCCAAATAACTCAGATTTATCCTGTGAACCAACTACACAACTTCTGAGTCTGTATGGAAAGACTTTTAAGACAGCAAGTGGTGTTTTATGATAGCCAAGTTAAGGCATCAGGCTAGGAGCCCATCAGTGGTTGACTGCAGGAAGAACAAGAAGCATTATTCAACCACCAAGAAAACTGAATGGTTGCCACTTGAGGGTAAATGGGTAGATCTCATCGTGTTAAATGTGATAAGCCAGAGTCAGAGAGACAATAGAATATGTTTTCTCTCATACCGAGGAGCCAGACTTATTTAGAAACAAAAGAAGAGAAAGTTGGAGAACTCTGGAGAAGAAGGTCAGGGGGAAGTGCAAAGAGGTATCCAGAGAGGACGGAGGGGCAAGTAAGATCAAATTAGATTTAAATGGACCTTTGAAATGTCACAAAGAGCCTGGTATTTTGTACAACTGTAAGACAGAACTCAACTGAAGCCATTTTGAGTAAAACTTCCATTTTGAATAGGGGCCAAATAAAGGTTAAGTTCCCACGATCTCGCTGGGTAGCTGACCTCCTGTTTGGCAGAAAGGGACATGTATATGAGTATCTGGCATGCCCAGAATTCATGTAAAGTTGAAACATGAATCTAGGCAAGTTGACCCACCACAGTTGAATAACCCAACCAATGGGATCAGGAACCATGAAGACATGTTCCTAAGGAAGTCCTTAGGACCTAAATTCTGATTGGTGGGAAAATGTACTTATAACTTGGCACAGATGTTTGTGGATTTGGGGCTTAAAAGCTCTGAACCACTCTGAGTTGGGTTGCAGTTCAGTTCCCAAACCTGTTTTGTGGCCTCGATGGATCAGTAGCAGCCTGAGTGCAGTAAGTTTTTGTCACCTGCTTAGATACTTACTAAGATGACTGTTCAAAGACAGTCAGCTCCTAAGTCTCCCGGACTGGTCAGTTTTTGCTGCCTAATTCAAATAAAGATCTTGCTTTGCATGACTATTGTGACTGCTTGGGTTGCTTTGGCTTTTTGGACCCCAACACAACCAATACACACTTAGCAAAAGACCTCGGAAGGAGAGGGGTTTCTAGGGGGCGCGGTAGAAAGGTCTGTGTGCATATTCCCAATTGAGACTTCTAGACTTTTAATTTTTAAAGCAGTGGATTTTTAAGATAAAGCCTTTCTTTCTTTGAACTCCTTGAATAGACTTTATAGCCTTAGGCTTCTGCCACTGGGTATTTGGTTTTGAGGAAATAGCTCCTGCAAATGGAGTTCCGGGCATCTGTCTGTGTTTTCCTACCCAGGATCCTATGCTCTGTTCTTTCCCTTTCAGGGTTTCTTCCAGACCTACATTTACTCACTCTCCCTTTCAGCCCTATTTCCCCCAACTGAGCCTTCCTGTGTTTGCGTACAAAGACTTCAGGAGGGATAGTTTAAAGCTGACTTGGCCATGGCCTTGGCTTTATAGCTTCTGGCTTCTGAGAAGATAAGAAAACATTGCCGCTTCTCCTTCATATATCGAATGACTTTATCACAAGGAAGAAGTGAGTAGCTTCCTCAAAGGCACTTGGTAAATCATTGGCAGAGGAAGCAGTAACTGACTTTTGGACCCTGCCTGCCCTTCTTGTGTGGCCTTCCATTTCACATTCATGAGAGAGCTAGCATAGACTCGACAGCCAAACCATTTTCCAGGGAGCCAGCCAGGGCAGGACCAGCCCGTCCCAATCTGCAGCTACTTACAGGAGCTCCCACGGACACCTTAACAAGAACCCTGCTTAGATAAGAAGGCTTACAAGAGAGTTTTCATTTTTTTTCTGAAAGTTTTTATTTCTCTCTCTCTCTCTCTCTCTCTCTCTCTCTCTCTCTCTCTCTCTCTCTCTCTCTCTACCAGAAAAGCAGAGAGTTGATGCTGTGGCAGATGCTTCTGTTGCCACGAAGGAGACGCAGCAAAGGGGAAAGGATCTGGGACCCCGAAAGACCCAAAGATCTTTAAGGAAAGATCATTTTCATTTCCTGGCTTAATAAATTCTGAAGTTTATATTGGGGGAAACGATTGAGGTCTTCTTAGTGAGAGCAAAAATGAGAAAGAGAGACAGACAGAGAGAAACAGAGACACAGAGAGACAGGGCAAGAAACAGAGAAAGACAGAGACAGACTGAGAGGCAGAGACAGAGAGAGACAGAAACAGAGAGATTACTCAAGCTATGAACTTTGGCCAGTTCTAATAAAGTAAGAGACGAGTTTGAAAGCAAACTAATTCGCATGCTGCATGCAGTAAGATAAAATAGTCCTGTGGCTGGGAGTGTCGTTCAGTGGAAATTGAGCGTTACCTGTGGCTTGATCTCCAGCACTGCCACACCCCCAAACACATAGCCAAACATTAGGTGTCTACATTAAAATGTATGGTTCTGGGAGGTCAACTGTGATCCTGCCAATGGAAGTGAAAATAACGTGCTCCCCTGCAATAGCCCCCTCTACGAGGTCATGAAAATAGCACTTAGCTTAATCGCCTTGTGTGAGTCTCGCTGGTCAATTGATAGCAACTCTTTGTGCCTTGAAACTGACGGACACCTTATAGCTGCTATGTCACCCGTTCTCAACTTTTGGATCATGACCCCTGGATGACCCTTTCACAGGAGTTGCACATCAGATATCCTGCATATCAGATATTTATATTACAATCCATAGCAGGGGCAAAATTAAAGTTATGAAGTAGCAACAAAAATAATTTTATGGTTGGGGGGGGGGGGTCACCACAACACGAGGAAGCGTATGGAAGGGCGGTAGCATTAGGAAGGCTGAGCATTGCTGTGCTGTGTGATAAGAACATTCCTAGGCTCTTCCAATCAGAAAGCAGGCCTATGAAATCTATAAAAGATGTGAGCTGGTTGAACTTCTGGACTTAACTCAAAGGGAAAAAAGAACAACTTAAGACAATGAAGGACGGCTTTGAAGTTCTTATTTCATTATTAACCTAAGGGACAGCCTGGATCTCCAGCATATTTTAACTAATCCAGGTTCTTAAGAAGGTTTGGATGTGGTTCAGTTATGGCAAGCCCCCTAAGCTTAACATTTCCCCAGCTGACAAAATTTGCTGGCTGATGAGTCAGACGTTAGAAATGTCTACAGAATGGGGGGGAAAGTTCTTTCCTCGTCCCAGCCTCCTGGGTGACACATGTCTTGCTTGGAGGACAGGATTTGTAAGAGAAGGACTAATTCAGCCTTGTGAATATCATCCCAAAGCCAAGATTTGAGCAAAAGTAAAGCAAGCCAAAAAAAAAAAAAAAAAAAAAGTCACTGAACAGAGAGAGTCGCCTGCCTCCTGTGTCATTTCTCCATCAGTAACCCCTTCCATGGAGGTCAGGGTATAACAAGAAAAAGTTAAATAATTAGGGAAGCTTAATAGATGTGTTATAGAATAATAAGCCAGTTAAAATTATGCAGCAATCAAAAATGATTACATAAATTCCATGGGTCAACATGAAAAAATATTCATGACGTATCGTTAAGAAAAAAGGGGTAAGTTCAGATTAATGAGAATAGAGTCCATCTGTGTGCAAAATATTATGTTGCACTGTATGTGCACGTGTGTGTGTGTGTGTGTGTGTGTGTGTGTGCGCGCGCCAAGCCTATACTCACTGTGCAGGAGTCCCCAGTAGGGATACTTAAATCACGCTGAGCTGGACAAGTCCTTGTGGTGGGTGTGCCCATGCATTGTAGGATGCTTTACAGAGTCTGAACTATTCCACGAGGTACCGGTAGCAAGAGATTTGCAAGCTCCCACAGCTCCCAAGAAGTGACAATCGAAACATCTCTAGATATTGTCTAACATCCCGTCATCTAGATATTGATAACATCTATCATCTAGATATTGTCTAACATACCCATCAGAAGGGTAAAAGCGTGCCCTTCTGAGATCCATTGCTTTGAGCACTAAGGCTTGAGGGTCTGCCTAATAATTTTCCTTCTCTCTACCTCTGGACTATTTGATTTATTTTTTGTCTCCTTGTTTGAGTTTATAATGAATACTCTTAGATTAAAAAAAAAATTAGTTTGTAGATGTTTTGGAGGGAAAAGGTTTGCAGATCCACCTCATAACTCTTTATGAAACGTGAAGAAACTGAACTATATATCTGTTTAAAAAAAAACAGTTCTCAGGAAAGTTGGCTGCCATTTTGATTGATGTCATGGGTGCATGCAGTGTACTTACTCTAAAGAGCTTAAGGCGCTATGGGAAAATACTCAGAATACATTCTTTTTATAGCCCCCAAAATATCAGCAACAGAACTGTTAGGAGAAGTGGTAGCCAAATCAAGATCTTTAGCTAAGGCAACTGGTATTCAAATCCAAGGTTATGCTTTTTTAAAAAAATTGCCCCCTGCAGAACACCCTGGATGCCCACACTGGAGAGCTGGTTCACTTTCTTGTTTCCTCAGATTATGACAGCAGACTCTTGGTGTCTTAGTTAGGGTTTTACTGCTGTGACCAGACACCATGACCAATGCAAGTCTTATAAAGGACAACATTTCATTGGGGCTGGCTTACAGGTGCAGAGGTTCAGTCCATTATCATCAAGCTGGAACATGGCAGCACATCCAGGCAGGCATGGTGCAGGAGGAGCTGAAAGTTCTACATTTTCTGCTAGCAGAATATTGGCTTCCAGGCAGCAAAGACTAAGGTCTTAAAGCCCATACCCACAGTGACACTCCTACTCCAACAAGGCCACACCTTCTAATAGTGACACTCCCTGGGCTGAGCATAGACAAACCATCACCCTTGGAGACACTGAATTTCTTGACAGTTCTGGTACACATTAATTTGTGACCTATGCCTGTTAAGCTAGGTAATTTAGATATAGATGGCTTCTTGTGGGCCATTTGAGATCAATGTGTCTGGTTACAGCTATATGCTGTAAGATCATGGGTTCATGGACAAGCTTAGCTAAAGCTCCTTCGGAGAATAAACATGAAACCCAGGGGTCTTCCTGGCTGTCTCACTGGGCAAAAAGAACCATGGAGGACACTAAAAGTTCTTCGAAGTGAAAGGGGCCAAACAGAAAATATACCAAACAACGCAAAGGAAGCATTAGAAGATGTTGGGAGGACAAAATTAAAGAGGGGAGGCATAGGTTGGGCAGTGAACCCAAGACCAAAAGAGAACAACGCGTTGCAGCCTTTGTGCAGCAGGTCAACAAGAGTAAGAACTTAGAGCACAGAGGAACAAGGGTTGGAGGAGAAAGAAAAGAAAAAGGTGTTCTGGTTTTGGCTTTTTTGTTTGTTTTGTTTTGTTTTCTACCGTTAACTCACAGTTTGCTCACTTTACATTCGGATCGAACACCCCCACCTCTCTTCCCAGTGCCCTCTTCCCCGTTCTTTCCCATCCTTCTCCCCTTCTCCTCTGAGAAGGTATTCCCTACCCGCCCAGGCATATCAAGTCACTAGATGACTAGGTGCATCCTCTCTCACTGAGGCCAGACAAGGCAGCCAGGTTAGGAGAATGGGATCCACAAGGAGGCAACAGAGTCAGGGACAGCCCCTGCTCCAGTTGTTGGAGACCCACATGAAGACAAGATTGCCCATCTGCTACATCTGTGTGGGGACGTGGTGCGGGATCTCGGTCCAGCCCATGTATGCTCTTTGGTTGGTAGTTCATTATCTAGGAGCCTCCAAGGGTTCAGGTTAGTTGACTCTGTGGTCTTCTTGTGGAGTCTCGATCCTCTCTAGGTGCATCAAAGTGTTCGTCTTTTTATTTTTTCTATCTATCTATCTATCTATCTATCTATCTATCTATCTATCTATCTATCTATGCATTCCACTTGCATCCAAATGTAGTCTCCTCCCTACCCCTCCCCTCTCCTCACCCGGCCTCTTCCCATGCCCCTCCTATTCTTAAGCACACATGGTGGGGATGGCTTCATGAACGATTGTTTCCCGGGCTCAGAGATATGTGTAAGAATTTCTGTTCTTTTTCAAAGTAGTCTTTGCAATCCTTAAGTCACCGTAGTTTAGTTTCACAGTGTTTACCCATAATTCAGCCTTTATGTCACATGTTAAACAAGTCTCCGTTTCCTGCTTCTGCTCCTAGGGAGTTGGTCCCTAGCCGTGCAGGGCTTCTCGCTCGTTCCCCTCCCTCTCAGAGAGAATCAGTTCCTTTCCCGACTCCATAAAAGATAATGTCACAGACGCATGATGCACACTCTGTGTGTGGCCCTGGAGCCCTTCCAGTAAGATTATAACAGCAACAGCCAGAAATGGAAAGAAAAAAAAAAAGATAATAAGCTTCAGTGTTGGTATTAGGACTAGCAATGGCCTCTTCCTCCTGGGACAGGGAGGGAAGAACATATACTCTGCGGCCTCGTGCAGAGTGAGACATCATTTATTCACACTGCTCCTCTTTGGGCCACAAGGCAGCTAGAGGGCTGACTTTTGAAAACCTTTTTCCTGCAGTACAGAAAAGCATTATATTAAGAATTAACCACTAAAAAAATACACTCCCCCACCTTTCTAATATTACACGGGGCAGTATTTCAGTGATTTCCCTAAGGTTGAGACGTTAAAAATTATGAAACAGCAGCCTTCAGGCTCCCCTCCGTATAACCTTACTCAGAGCAGTGACTCTTAATCTTATCGTTGACACGCAGTAAGATATTTTATCTATCTCTAAGACTTTATATAGACATTTGGGGTTCACTTCCGGTGAAACCGCACAGGCTGATTGGAATACCAAGCACCTTTGATTCTGCATGTTTGGTCTATTAAAGAAGAACAGCTCTAGATTTGAATTTTTAGCAGGCCTCAGATTTCTCATCTATAAATTGGGTACACCCATGCTCCTATGAACATTAGAATAATCAATATAAGCACTCTAGTATAAAGAGCGTTTCTTAAGTGAATATTATATCCTAGAAACTAGTCTAGTTATATTTTTAAGATTCATTTTTAATTTACAATCATATCTATTATTGCTTGTGTAGTATGATGAAATCGAAGTATAGAAGTCTATAAATAATGATCCAGCACCCTGCATGGTTGAACAATACTAATCCCAGAAGACATGAGTTATTAAATGAAAATTTCAATGTCAGGCATAGCTTAACTCCCTATGAGTTACTGGTCAAAGAGACTCAGCATGGATTTATTAGGGGTGGAATGACATGGCTCCTATCTCTAGGACAGGGCCAACAGGCCATGGGCCTCCACAAGTGGTTACTATGTGCATAAGGCTTGTTTGTATGATAATGCACATATTTTCATGTTCCTCTGAGTAATGTCCTCCCTGTTAACATTAATGAGTTCATGATACTTAGAGACAGCATGAGTCAGGGAGGAGAAGGTGTGACTAATGTCTCTGCAAAATGGCAAATGCTAGGAACCTTCAGGACAGCCCTTAAGGCTGTAGAAAAGAACCCTAAAAACATGGGTTTGAAATACATAATTTTTCAACTATTAGAAAATATAAGGATGCGATATAAATTGTTTAAGAGCTTCACAGACCTAAAGGAACAGAGGCAGCTGCTCAGTGAGCCAGTTTGTCAGAAAGATACAAAGACAGGATGATACAAGTGTGGACAAATTCCTGAGTTCAAGGCCAGCCTGGGACAGAAGGAATTCAGGTCCAGGCATGGTCAGAATGGCAGGGTCCCACCCACTTAACTTATTGTCTGTGCTTAACAGAGGCAGGAAGAATTCTCAAATTTTTTGCAATGTTAAAAAAAATATGTTTGCTATCTCCTAAGAATCAAAGGGCTAGGTCATGGGATGTTGAATCACAGGACGATCAAAGGGTACCTGGAAAAAATGACTGAATTTGATATGCAAATAAAAAGCAGGACTTTTGTTTTACATGAGATAAGCTAGCAGGAAACAGTAACATATTCTTTCAAATTTTTTTCTATTGAGAGCTGAGCTGTCTGGAGATCTCTAGAGAGTGAAAACAGTTCTTCAAGAATTTTTTTATAACCGGATTTCTGATTTTGGTTGGAAAATCCATGGAGAGCTAGCACAGCTCTTTTAGAATTTTTCATAGTTCTTTGGAATTTTTTCTAACAGGATGGCAGAAATCCAAAGAATTACTTAGAGACCTAACACAGCTCTTTTAGAATTTTTTTTCTTTTTCTTTTTCTTTTCTTTCTTTTTTTTTTTTTCTGGCTTTCTGATTTCGATCGGAAAACCCAACAATTACTTTCAGAATTTTTCTAACAAGTCTTCTGACTTGGTTGGAAGATCCAAGAATTTTTTATACCAGTTTTTCTGACATTGGTCAGAAAACCCGTGAGCTATCCAGAGAGAGCTGTCGCAATCAGAGAAAGCTATCTTGAGCAGAAAGCTAGCTGTCTCAACCAGAGAGATTTTAGAATAGCAAGAAAAAGCTGTGTAGAGCATATCAGAACACACAGAGCAGTATGAAAAGCTGTCTCAAATAGAATACAGAGCCAAGAGCTACCTACAGAGAGTTATCTAGGGAGCTGTCGAAGTTAGGGTTTTACTGCTGTGAACAGATACCATGACCAAGGCAAGTCTTATATAGGACAACATATATTTGGTGCTGGCTTACAGGTTCAGAGGTTCAGTCCATTATCATCAAGGCAGGGGCATGGCAGCATCTAGGCAGGCATGGTGCAGGCAGAGCTAAGAGTTCTACACCTTCATCTGAAGACTGCTAGTGGAAGACTGTGTTCCAGGCAGCTAGGGCTAGCATGTAAAAGCCCACACTCATGGGGCTGGAGAGACGGCTCTTCCAGAGGTCATGAGTTCAATTCCCAGCAACCACATGGTGGCTCACAACCATCTGTAAAGAGATCTGATGCCCTCTTCTGGTGTATCTGAAGACAGCTACAGTGTACTCATATATAATAAATAAAATAAATATTTTAAAAAAAAGTAAAAGCCTACACTCACAGTGACACACCCATTCTAACAAGGCCATGCCTCCAAATAGTGCCACCCTGGCCCAAACATATACAAACCATGACAGGAGCCATCTTGAACAGAACATGGCCACCAGCTTGGACCCATGATTTGACTTTGAGTCATTCGTTTCCACTACTTCCAAACACCCCTTTCCGCAGAAGCCCTCTCCACACTGAGGCTGGTCCTTGGCACCAGAGATCTCCGGGGATGTTACAATATGTGATATTACCAATGTGCTTGGTTGTTCAGCAGAGCTGGATGACAAGACTTCCCCTCTACTTATTAGTTTTCGAATTTCTGAAAAGTGCTATGCAGGCTGCTGGGGGTCCAAAGACATCAGTAGTCTTACCCAGTGCAGAAGCTGCATGCTACAATACCATCCTGCCAGGCACAATAGTGGCAGGGTGGTTATTGGGATAACCAACTGCTTTAGAATTGGATTTGCAGTATGCTCCACGAAAGGGGATTCCTGTCTGATACAGTAAAACGTGGTCAGCAGCTCATGGCTGGGAAGGTCATAGGACATACTTTAAATCCACTATTGTTGTTTTGATAACTACTCATCTGTCCGAATTGCCTTCTAAATATTTTTTGCTTTTACTCATAGATTTAGCCTTTCTCTCAGCCTTGGTGGGAGAAGCATCCTTTTTGCAGTGAAAAGTGCTTAATGCAGAGACTTGAACCTGGTCAATAAGTGACTTTCAAGTGCACACCCCTCAGGAAGAGAGGGCTCTGGCAGAGTGGTCACATACCTGAATGTCAGCAGCATATGGTTTTCGTTCTGATAGACTTCTATGTCATCAATGAAAAGCGAATGTTACTCTAAAACCAAGCCACACTTACACACTTTCACATTCGTCCAGTATAAGACATATTATTAGATTCATAAGCGAACTCCAAAATCTTTTACTTGAACATTTTCCTGTGTTGGACTCTTGCTAACCTTTTCGTTTATTTACGTGCATCTATAGCCAAATATATTTTACCAAGCATAAGAAATGCTTTAATGCTTTCCCTAAGATTTAATCTGAATCAGATGACCATACACAATACAAATAAGGAAGAAAAATAAACAAACCCCATATGATCTTTGTATACTATGGATGTTACTGCAAAATTATGTAAGTGCATGGTAATACCATTCCCTATCCTGAGAAGTAGTCTTTATATATCTTCTTGGGAAAAGGTTTTTTTTGAAAATAAAGTACTTGTAACTACAGCCAATTAGAACGCAATTAGCCGAGGAGCATAACCATTTTCAGCCATCTAACAGCAAGTTATTCATTTTATGGATTAAGAATACCCCTGTTCTACTGCTTTCTCATTTTAAGCTTCCTTGCACCTCTTCCTTTAGCCTCGTACCTGCTCATTAACATACGAAGATAAGAGACTCGAAGAATAGCAGCTGAGATTGGACTCACTGAGGCTCTTACACACTGATTAGCAATCCTTATGGAACTTAACTCCCAGAAAGCAGGTAGTTCAACGGGTACATGAAGTTACCCATACCAGAATGAAATACTGCTTAATCTGAAGTCCATGCAGCTAGAAACATCCTTGGCTAGCACAAATTTCCACAGTCATACTTAACACATAATGAAAAAATGGAGCCCAGACAGGGTAGGCAACCCAGCCAATGTCACCGAGTTCGAGGCTACCACAGTCAAAATGAGAACCTTTACGCTGGGCATCTCAGCCTCTTCTCTCTGTATCTCCAGTGCACTTTTTTTTTCTCGGAGCTGGGGACCGAACCCAGGGCCTTGCGCTTCCTAGGCAAGCGCTCTACCACTGAGCTAAATCCCCAACCCCTCCAGTGCACTTTTTATCGAGGCTCTTGTCTTCCAGTGAGGAGCTGAGTGGTTTCCCTGAAGGCAAATACAGTGTTCATTTCATTGACCTCATCTGAATGACTACTTTGAAGGCTTTTCTCACTCATAAGATCAGTGTTTATCTGCTAAAGTCTTCCTAGTCTTTGTAACCAATAGAAAAAAATCTCACACGAAAGATGCCCCATCCCCCAGAGTGTTTAGTACGCAGGTAAACTACTTGAGCGATTCCTTGCGTTATCAGGAAGGTAGGAAAGAAAAAGTGAGCAAAAGGTCGGGAGTATGTCCTAATTTTATTATAAAGACTCAATCCCTACTTCAGGGGCATAATATTTTAATAATATAATTGAAAACTACTTTCATTATAAATTCTTGTGATTTTCAGGAAACTCTACCACATATAATCATGACTTCCTTGACTTCGTTTAAATTAAAAGTGTCTCTTAATAAATTATAGACTGATAATCGAACTGATACGTTTACAAACTATTATTTATATCAGTCTTCAACTTCACAACAAAATTAGCTTCCCAAGGCCAGCCACTGATTTATTTCTGCATTAGAGAGTATATGTAAATAATTCAATGTAAAAAAAAAAGCCTGCAAAGTTCAAGAAGATAAACGATTAAGATAATTTAATGTAGTTCATATTTAGAATTAGACAATCAGATATGCACTACCTCATATATTATCTGCAGCTCAGTGATGATACTTTCCTAGTGGATTTTCCTTCTTTAAGCCAGTCCTGGCCCCATTTGCTCACGTTTAAAGCTTTGAAATTCAATCTGCTAGGATCTATGATTTTAGTAAATAATTTACATGTAGAAATCTCTACATTTGTCTCCAGCAGCTAGCTTTAGCAACATTTATTCAAGCATGTGCTCCGAAGAATTAACAGTAGTGATCTCTTATCAGACATTTGAAAAAAAAACATTAAAAAATTAGAAAAACTATGGTTTCCTGTAAATAACAATAAATTAATTATACAATCAGACAAGAATGCTTAATGCATTTAAAAATCATTTGCTAACCTTTTTTTATACATTTTATTTTAAGAAGCAAATGTTTCTTCTTTAAAGGATATAAGTGTTGCTATGCAAATGCTTCTCTATCCTGATTTCTTAAGCTCCCTCAAATTTGCATATAAGCTAAATAGATGACCACTTTGAATAAAAAGAAACATAAGTGCAGAAACAATTATGGTAACACTATGAGTGTTTATCTTTGTAAAAATACAAATGTCTAAATATTTAAATTTAAACTCTATTTACATACGTTCAACGTCTGATATTTACATAGTTTAGTAAGTAATATTTTGGCGAACATTTATGTTAGAAATTCTGTGGGGATTGTTCTTCTAGAGCTCTTTTCTGATATGCACAAGTAAAATAATATTTTTAAATAGTCTGAAGAGGTACTGACCATGTCTCAGCCACACTGCCGAAGGCCATCTCCTGCATCTTGTGTTTATTCTTACAGTTTCAGGAGATAACTCTTCTTGTTCCACTTGTGTTTCTGAAGAAGAGACTAAGATTTTCAACCTGAATGATTTCCCCAAGATGTAACACGTAGTACACAGCTACACTGTGATATAAAGCAAGTTTGGGCTATTAGTTCTTCCCACAGCTATGTGTAAAGGCAAAGGGAATGAATAGCCAGTGCACTTCTTGAAGGTTCTATAATGGATTCTACTAAAGTAGACCTGCAAAATACATATTAACAGAAGAGGCAAAGTTACAACACACATGAAGGGGGCGTGAGGTATCATGAAAGTATGAGTTCCGAATAGTTCAAAGAGAGTCAGAAGCGTGCACACTCTTTCTAGGGTACGAGGAACTGAACTAATACATAGAATTCGGAGTAAGGTAAGTGATTCTTAGGGAAGGTGTATTGGGCCAAAGAAGAGAGAGGCGCTAACTGTGTCAGGGTCTAAGCCACTAGTGCTCAAGCTGTGGGTCGCAACTCCTTTGGAGGTAGAATGACCCTTTCAGGGGTGTTGCCTAAGACCATCAGAAAGCATAGGTGTTTATAGTATGATTCATAACAGTATCAAAATTACAGTTATGAACTGCCAACAAAAATAATTTTATGGTTGGGGTCGTCACAACATGAGGAACTGTATTAAAGGATCACGGCATTAAGAAGGTTAAGAATCACTGGTCTAAGCGGGTGCTAGGTGCAGTGTGCTTTCCAGTGTCATTCCTGTGATGTAAGGCAATCTTCATCCATGGACAGGACAGCTGGGGACTGAGCAATGCCTGGAGGATCTGGCCTTGGAGTAGAAAAATGGAGAATTCTACACCACTATTTTCTGTCTATTTTCAGTCTGAAGTAATCAGAGTATAAAAACCACGTGCTTTTGGGGATCATTTCCTAGGTGTCATCAGCAGATAATGAACTTTTTCTTTTGATAATAGAATGCATAAGCTGAAACCAAAGGTAAGTGCATAATAAGATAAATCTGAAGATCAGACTTCTGGCTTTGCGTAGTGGAGGAAGAAAATGCAAGGAGCTGTTTTCTGGAGAAATGAAGAGAAAAAAAAACCTCACCTAAAATGGTAAGATTCTCTGATAAGAATTTCTATGTTAGTAACTTGGTTATTACCTTCACCACGTAATCTTTGAAGTCAAGAACTCAATCGGCTAATAGGATTTTCATAAGCGCCATACTCAGAAGAATTGGTTAAACTGATTAATTCATTGCAGTAATTCAAGCTTTTCAAATTAAGCAAGTTCAGTATTTCAAGTTAGATGGGCAAAGAAGAAAGGAGAGTCAATTATGTCAAATGCTGGATGTGGGACAAGCAACATGAGGGCTAAACATTGCATGCTGGTATTTAGCTGCGTGAAAGTCACAAGGCTTCATTCCTGTGTTCTTGTGGGGAGTAAAGGTCAGACAGCGGAGGGAACTGAAAAGAGGTTGAGCCTCTTTTCAGTGCTCTCAGTTCTTTCAAGGAGTTTCAGTAGTCAAGGAAGTCAAGGAGAAAGATAATATTGGAAGAGCAAAGTCTACAAAGATTTATTAGTTCATGCTATACTTTGAATCCTGAATGTCCAATCAAACCCCATGAATTCTCAGGTTCTCTCAGTTCTCAGGTGCCACTGTAAGGGGGGTGGAACTTTATAGAGGTGGCACCCAATGAGAGATCTATAGACACCAGGGAGCATGCCCCAACAAGATTGTAAAACATAGTCTTTGCTATTCTTTCTTAGTTTTTGACAAGGAAGTCACCACACACACACACACACACACACACACACACACACACACACACACACACACACACCTAGGCACTTTTAACATATGCCTCTGCCATGATCAACTGTGCTACCAAAATTCCATACCATGAAGACCATCTGATCATAACCAGAATCTCTAACAATGTTGTAGGTTTTTAAACCTTTTCACTTTGTAAGTTAGTGTATCTCAAGTATTTTGTTACAGAAATGGAAAGCTGACTAACAGCTTAAAAGTGTAAGGAATAGTACTTTTTTCATACACTGAAGAAAAGGAACAGAGAAGGACAATTCTTGATCCAGAGAGAGGTGGTAATTGCTGGGCACATAAGTCCTTCACAACTTCCCGATGAAATCGCCACGCACATATTGGCCCAAAATAACCCGTTACTGATCTCAGGTTTTCTGTACATCTATGAGATTTCAACAGGTTTGGCTGGTTCCTACTTAAGGTGCTAGAATGCCAAGATCAAGCAAGGTATTACTCCCTCTAGACTCTCAAGCGAGTAATCCACTTCTTATCACACTTGGTTGTTGGTGGGATTCCAGTTCTCAGGGCTCCCACCTCCATGCTGACAGAAGTCCTCAGCTCCTCACCCTGTTTCCCTGCCTGTCCACCAGCACCAACACTTCCTTTCACTCAACCTTGCTTGCACCTGTAAAATCTCTGCCTTCCTACAGCACAAGTTCTCTAATTTGAGGTTTAATATGATGAGATAAAACCCACCTTCCCAATCTAAGACACTGTCTTTTTTAGTGTCTGCAACCTTAATTACACCTGTAAACCTCTTTGCCATGGAGCATATTGGATGGTTCAGTGGAAAAGGGCATGGTATCTTAAGAAGGGTCTCCCTGCCTTCCACAGAAACAGTCATTTTTAGGTTGAACCATCTGAAGTTAGTGCTGGGTTTTAGACAGTGGATTTAAAAGGTCCACTGTAGATGTGGTAAACGGAGCAACAGAGAGCAAATCTAGTGAAATCTCTGGCCACTACTCCTATTTTTCCAGTGGCGTCTTAGTTCGTTCTGGTCATCCGAACACAGCACTATCATGAGTAGCTTAGACCCTGGACATTTGTGTCTCATAATCCTAGAGTCTGAGAAGTCTGTGAAGTCAGAGCCACCAATGCATTATCTTGTGAGACTCCCACAGACTCATGTGCTTGGGCCTCTGGTCTCCAAGGTGATTCTCTTTTGAAAGGATATGGAACCTTTAGAAGCTGGGACGTGGGTAGAGGGAGTGAATCACAGGACGAAGCACTAGGGCTTATATAGCCTAGGATTGCTTCCAGCCCTCTGTTTCCTGTCTGCCTAGTTAAGCAGCCACCTCACATTCTTGAACCACAACCTCAAACCACTCTGACGACCACGATTTCCCCATCAAACTAGGTGCCATACCCTAAAATTAAGTTGAAAGCATTTTTCCTATTAAATTGCTTTTCCAAGTATTTTTTCAGAGTAGTAAGAACAGTTAACCCAGCTCCGTAGATTGTACCTGCCTCTGTATCCTCACATGCTAGAATGGGCAAAGATTCTCCCTGGGTCTCTTTATCTGGCCCTATCTGTCCCAGAGGCGCTGCTCCAAGGTCTAATTGTGCTTGAAAGACTTCACTTTATAGTGGTATCACAGTGGTTACCAGGTTTCACTTTGTAATGGGTGTTTATGTCACAAGCTGTCATAAAAGCAAGTGGGAAACAGAGCCATTAGAAGTGGAGGAATAGAGAAGATTTGGGAAGGGAGAAAATATAAAACAAGTGGGTTGGGGAAAGTATTAATTCCTCTTCTTCTCATTCTGACAAGTACCTAACCAAAGCAAATTAAAAGAAGAGAGGCATGTTTCGGTGCATAGCTGAAAACGACACAGCCCATCATTCTGGGGAAGGAGTAGCAACTGTAGCAGTGGCCATTTACTCCTGGCCACATCACCAATGCCAAACAAAAAGCTAAGAGATTGGAGAAGGGAGTCGAGCTATACCTTCAAGACTCCTTGCTATTGACCTGCATTCTTTACCTAAGGCCAATGTCTCAGAGGCTCTACGTCTTCCCAAAACAGTCATATGGGGACCAAAGGCTCATATTTGTAACCTGTATGGAATATTGATCTTCTAAATCACATCGGGAAGCAAGGGAATTTAATAGAGCATCACCTCCAGGCAGGATGAAGAGCTTCATTGATGGTCAATCCCAAGCTAGGTCTGTTAGCACCTGGAACAGCAGGAGGGGTAGTAGTGTGAAGTGTTGAGGGGTTCACGATGAAAGGAGTATGTGTAGCACGGTGAAGAGAGATAGCCAAGTTGGGACATTGATGGAACTTCAGAAGAATAAGGTACTTCTAAAACTGAGGGTGGTAGTAGTTGAGAATGTGTACTGTGGAGTTTGGACATGGTTTGTCAGGTCAATATTTAGCATGCTGCCTTTGGTAGAATGCTGAGATGCTTGTCCGCAAAGCAGAGATGTGAGCGGAGATATCAGGAGCATCTAAGGATCTCATTCATTAGGAACTGGAACCGTGAAAGAAAGAGAATACATTTCTAACTGTACAGCTAATAGAACTATCAATCTGACATTGGAAAATGGACCATTGCTACGGATACTAGAAAATGGAATGTTACAGTAAGCACGCAGGAGACGTTAACTTAATTGCTTTCAATGTTTGCGAAGAAAGAGCAGTGCTAGAACTTAAACCCAGCCCTTTCAAATTCCAAATGCTGGTCTTCCCTTCCAGGCAAGGTCGGCTAAAAGATAAAAATGGATAGAACCCCACACAGGCACAAAACCTTCAACCTACAATTCATCCTGCCTGCAAGACAAGACATTGTAGGAGTGGCCAAGCAATGGCCAGTCCAGCTTGAGACCCATGCCACAAGAGGGAGCCCAACCCTGACACTGCCTGAGGGCCAGGAACCAGAGGCTGGTCTGCCCAGAGATCTAGGGTAGAACTAAACATGACTGACAAAACAGAGGTGGGGAGGTGAAGAGGGAGGAAGGAGAGGGGAGAGAGGAAGGAGGAGGAAGAGGGGAGAGATCAATGAAACAGTTCTTAATGTTACACTGCTATACTCTTAGAGCAGAGCCTAGCATAATCATTATCAGAGGGGCTTCATCGGGCACCTGAGAGGAGCAGATGCAGAAATGAACAGACAGCCAACATTAGGGGAAGCTCAGGGAATCCTGCAGAAGGAGAGGAAGGATTGTAGGAGCCAGAGGGGTCAAGGACGTCACAAGAAAACCCACAGAATCAACTAACCTCAGCTCATAGAAGCTCCCAGAGACTGAACCAACAATCAGGGAGCCTGTACGGCTTCTGACCTAGGCCCTTTGCATGCATGCTGTGGTTGTGCACCTGGGTCTTCTTGTGTGACTTCCAACAGTAAAAGCAGGGGTCGTTTCTAACTCTTCCCTGCCTTTGAAACCCTTGTTCTCGTGCTGGGTCGCCTCATCCAGCCCTACTATGAGAAGCTTGATATACATATATATTTGATATACCATGTTGGGTTGATATCCCTGGGAGGCCTGCCCTTTTCTAATGGGAAAAAAGTGGATCTCGGGGACAAGGGACATGCAGGAATGGGCTGGAGGAAAGGAAAAAGGGGAAAGGGCAGACAGGATGCAATATATGAGAGAAGAATAAATTTCTGAAAAAGATAGAACCCATTTCATTCACACCGTGACTCTTTGTTTCACCTCTTTTTAAAACAAGCCCCCTGTTTGCAGGGTATCACCGTGTAAGAGATGATTGACACATATCAACGCGGCCAAGTGATATTCTGTGTATTGGACTAGTAATGGGATAAAATCATAGAGGAGCAAGCTGAAAGGCCGAACTATCACGTCCACCCCACATTTTGGATTTTGTGCTCGGATCTGTATAGTATTTTCTGGCAAGTGAAGGGAAATGTCGAACTGACATAGTCAAGGCTTCCAGACTCGCACTCCACCAGCCTTTTCCTGCTTTCACAGCAACCTGCATCAGGCATAATAGTAAGCAATGAATTTGGCACGGGACACATGAAATCTTGCTTTTTGTGGTCCTAAGAAGTGTCACAGGCAGAAAAATGGTTTGTTTTGATTTCCCGGGGATGGGTACTAAGTACAGAGCCATTACTCATAAAAAGCACGAAATTGGAATTGGGGACTTGCAAAGCGCATGCCAGCTGTGACATCACAATTTCAAACCTTCTGGGCCTGGGCAGCCCTAACTCGTTCCTCACCGTGTGCACCAGCTGGCTTTTATCATACAGGCAGCGCCCTCCTTCATGGTCGGCTGCCACCCCCATGCTCCCTGGTCTTTTTCTCCTTCTGTGGTGAAGACTGCCAGTCCAAGATTTTTAAACAAGCCCACCAGCTTGCTTCTGTGTTCATGTGCCTTAGCCCTATTCATCTCAGGGGCAGATGTTTGCCTGACAGATACCATTCAGCTGAACACAGAGGTACTGTTTCAGTCTTGTTAATGTATGGGGAACATATGGAGGACAATATTTTTGCCAAACAGAATCAGAATGTTGGCTATAGTCTGCATGTGGGGGTGAGGGGGGAGTTTCAGATACTAACCTACGTGCCTTAATAAACTTACATGATTGCCTGAGTTTCTTACAACAATCTTAAGAATATTTTACCCCTCACCCATCAGCATCACTGAAGCCACACCTAAAACAATTTCATTATAAACTACTGATATATGATAGACAGACACCTTCCCAGCATCCAGCAGAAAGTGGGCCCTCTGCACCAATTCTCTCTGTAAGATTCATGAACCTTGGTCACTCTTGGGTACAAGTTAGAAATTCACTATATCCCACCAAGTGGAAAATGCACACCACCTCTGTAGGAGGCCATTCTATCCTTTGGGTCTACAGAGAACGGGAAGCGAAGGACGTGATGGTAACACAGAGAGCCAATTGTCTAAATAGCCAGCTTGGTCTAAAATGTATTGTAAAATCTTACCCATACTACCAATGTTTTATCCTAAGAGGTAATTTTTATCTCCTAGGTGTTGCATTTGTATTCCGTAATCCTAAACTCTGCTTTTCCAGTAGTCTAGCATTTCTGGTCTCTCCTAACTCATGGAACCTAATTTCTAGATAAAAATAATACCATAGTGATCACAAGGAACACCCAAATTAGAGCCCACAATGCTCCACCGAGAGCGTGATTGCCACATATGCTGTGTGGCTTGCAACAGGCTAGGGTGTATCACCATGCTTGGAGCCGTCTGCCATCTTTGAGTGGGCTAACACTCATATTTTACATCTGGCAAACCAAAGTGAATGAAATGAAGCGAAGTGCCCAGCCTTACGTGGACACTGTTACACGAAGCTGAACACACCAGTCACACTCGCCAACCATTTTTAACCTGTCATTTCACAGGGCTCTAGTTAGTAAGTGATAGCGAGAACCCAAATTCCGAGTTTCTTTTTCCCTCACACCTCTAGGCTTGGATTCTTAGTACATGTGATTTTTTTTTTTTAATGCTGCCATAAAAGCAAGGATTAGATGAGTGCTATAAAACACTTAAAATAATATTGCTGGTAAGCGCGACTTCAAATGAACTTCAAAATGAACTGGATTACAGAGCTGCGAGTTACCCCGTCTGTGCTCACGAGGTAAGCAGTAGCAGAAAAGGATGTAAAACAAACCTCTCCCTTCATTATATAGGCTTCATAAAGCAGCCAAAAGTCTGAGTTCAAACAGGATGGAAGCAGCAAATTTCCCAGTTTGCGCTCTCATAGAAATAGCACCTTCATAATGGGATTCAGGGCCCCTCGACCCATGATTGGAATGTCTGCATTGTGTGGAAAAGAAAGACAGAGTTGCTTGAAAATTGAGTTTATTAGTTCTTTCTATGCTGGTCTTCTAGTGTGCGCAATTCGCACCTTTAGCAGTAAAAAGCAGTAAACTAAAGGGTAATTTTATTTCAACGCCTGAGATACACCATTGCTTTATGATTGCACTACCATAGTTTTTGTTTATTGTAATTCACTTATCAAACTCGGAAAAGTAGCTACACATGCAGGAAAGGTGTATAAAATTTGTAAATGAGGAGCATAAATATGGGAATTCACACAAGGTATATACTACCACCACAGCCTGGGCTACAGTGATAATGCTTGAGTTCCAGCTCAAAATACCTCATGACTGTTTCTGGGAGACAAAACCAGAATCTTTTTAATGACCTTGCAAAGTAATGGTTTAACGTGTTGTGCTGAACCATCATAATAGATGATGTCATTTCACATCAGTGAGGTAGAAACAACTATTAAACCATTTAAATTTAATTTGATAATGTACAAAGAGGGGGTATTTAAGGGGACCCCAGGCTTATTTTTGAATGATCACCGCTACTTTCTAAACTGAAGACAAGAGTAGAAAACAGACGGTCTAGCTTTGTTCTCATTTCTTTGCCAAGAGAGCTTAGCTCACCATCAGACAAAGGCGAAGGCATTTCTCTTTATCCTGTCTTGTGGAGTCATATCTTCCAGCTCCCTGCATTAACAATTTCCATCACCAAAACCTGTTCTAACTGAATAGGTAGTAATAACAAAATTGAATACTTAGGACTAATTTTCTCCCCTTGCCCTACAAACACAGGGAGAGGCATTTCTGGGTGTCAGAGTTACAGCAAAAGGTTTGATGCAAGCCATTATGGAACACCCCAGTGCTGGATTAAATCCCAGCATCCTTCTTATGGATGAGCACCTGGGCTTGGAAGAGAAAACAAAGAAAATCCTTCAGGATGAAAACCAATTTAAAAATAAGAGCCCTGGGAGGTAAGAAGACATTGAAAACAATGGTTGAACTATCAACTTTGGTTGACTTTGAACTTTAACTTTAGGTCCAAAGAGGGTCTAAGGTACTTGCAAACAACCATAGGCAGGAAGGCTATTGTAACACCAACAGCAGGATGAAATAAGAAACGGATGAAAATATGATGTATAGACAGATTTAATCTCCACTTTAGTTATCCATAGAAAAGAAGGGAAGAAAACAGCCCCAAGAGCTCAGGGCCAGAAAAATCAAGTTGTTCACAGAATGTATGTGAATGTGGAACCATTGATTTTGCATCCCTGAAGATCGCAAATCAATTTCATTTTTGATTAAACAACACACGCAAGGAATAAAACAACAAGAAACACTAGTGAACTGGCTGATGATTTTCACATACTGAACGAAACGAAAACAGAACAAGCTGGGAGCCTTTCAGAGGCAAGTCCAAACCACTGCACTCCTCAAGGGATCGCCATTATATAACTATCAGAGAAAAAGTTTGTGACTCTGGCATTTTTATTGTCTATTCTTTGGCAAATCATATCTATTCCTTCCAACTCCTCCCAGATTCATATGCACCACCACCACCTCAGCATCATCTCCTCTCCTCTCCTCCTCTTCCTCTTTCCTTTTCTTCCTACTTCTTTTATAACCCACTACAAGTTAATTGGTACTGTCCACGTGCATATGGATTTATGTGTATATGGGGTGTATTGGAGCATAGACAATGTACCGTGGACTATACAAGTAAATATAACTGACTCTTCCCCTCCCTTTATAACCCTTACCTTCTAAAAGCTCCACAGTTGTGCTTGGGACACAAGGAACTTCTCCACGATCTATGGTTGGTATCGACTGGTTTGATACAGCATCTCTTAGGCAGGCAACCAAATCTGCTATCAGTTCATTGGCACCATAGTCATGTCGTGTTTAGAAGATGCGGCTACTGTTGAAATGTGATAGCAATGAAAGTGTATAGTAGTAACTCTCCTGAACCAGACCTCTTCCTCTATATTACGCCCACTCCATCACCTGTTCTCCTTGGTATGTAGTTATCCACTGAATAAACATTTAATATTTTTTGACCATTGTAAGGGGGATTTGGGTTGCAGTGAGGTATGGATCATATCTCTATGCTTTGATGAGTGTATTCACGTGTGTCTCTTCCACTTATGAAAGGAGTCAAATGGTCGTGGGAAACGAATACAACTTTGAAGTTATTGGTTATAACACTGTATTCTCAGTTGTCATGGTAGAGAGGTTCAACTCACTCTACAGCCTGGCTAAAGCCAAGTATTTTTCATCTGTTTTGTTAGTCATTTTGATAAATAGCTGATATTTTAAATTAAATCCTGCTTGATAGATGTCTTAGTTAGGGTTTTATTGCTGTGAAAAGATACCATGAGCAAGGCAACTCTTATAAAGGAAAGCATTTCATTGTGGCTGCCTACAGGTTCAGAGGTTTAGTCCATTATCATCATGGTAGAAAGCATGGAAACATTCAGGCAGACACGGTGCTGGAGAAAGAGCCAAGAATTCTACATCTTATCTGCAGGCATCAAGAGACTGAGATTCACATTGGGCATAGCTCAAGCAATAGGAGACCTCAAAGCCTGCCACCCACCCCCCAGTGACACTCTTCCTCAAACAGAGCAACACTTATTCCAACAAGACCACATCCTCACCTCCTAATAATGCCACTCCCTGTGAACCAAGCATTCAAACACCTGAGTCAACTGGGCAGCCATTCTTATTCAAATCACACTAGTTCATCCAGCTATCTGGAAGAAGCAAATCAAATACCACCTGAAGAAACATGTTCTCAACTCAAGGAAATAGCCTGAAAAAACCTGAAGGAATTATTATTATTTTTTTTTTGCCGAAGTATTGTCAGAGAAAAAAATTTATTATAAACAGTGGTAAGTTGGTAAATTGGAACATTAAGAGGTGGAAGCCAACTTTGATTATGGCATTTGTTAATTTCCATAGTGCAAATACTATTTTCAAGCTGCCATGAGAACGTCTCTGAGAAGAGATGTGCAGTGCTCTCAGGAGCCCTATAAAATGGTTTCAGATCACAGGTGACAATTCCAATGTTCAATGCCCTTAATAGTTTAGCCTGAGAAAATCTACATTAAATCATCAAATCTGTCCTCCTAGTGGGTGGGACAGTTAGTCTTTATTGTCAACTGACTAAAATGGGAGATACTGAAAAACTAGAAAGTGTTTTCCCATACAGCTGGCATGTAGAACAGCTGAAAAGGAAACATACCATGAATGCACGTGTCATCTTCAAATAGACTGGGACCTGTAAACATAACTTTTATTCTCCAAATCTAATTACCAGCTCAGAGGTTTACTTACTGCTGAATAAACTCACCCTTTCTAGATCTTTCTGAACTCCGGCTGGCTGGTTCAACTCAACTATTCTGGCTCAAACTCCTCTCTAAGCTGACTGATTCAAACCGGCCTCTCTTGGCTTCTCACTGAATTGCTCTGCTTGGCCTCAAACTGTTCTCTGGAAATCTGTTCTAATCTTTTGGCTCCTTATTCTCTGACTCGTTCTGTCTTCACCTGCCTCTGGTCTCTGTAAAACTGCCCTGATAAAACTGCCTTTCAACTGAACTCCATTACACCAAACTGCTGAAACTGATTCAACTGACTGACTTGCACTTATTCTGCACTGCTCTTAAACAACCTCTCTCCTGTCTGTTTTCCTGTAAGTTGGGTGTATTATCTCTCTGATTCATTCTGTCAAATCTTTCTCTGATTTATCACTTTGTCTGCCCTTCAATTAGATGTCACTTTCAAATATGGTTGCTTCCTTCTATAAACTAACCTTAACTACAATGTTTGAGATTAAAAGTGTGTGCCTATATTCCAGTCAGAGGGATTAAAGGTATGTGTTTAGGGCGTGTCTATATTCCAGCCAGATTACACAGATCTAAAAGGTCTTTGAATGTAACCATTTGCCATAGTAACCAAGCTGGTGGATTAAAATTTCTTCACAGGGACCTGATAGAATAAAAGGGTAAAAAGAGACAACAAGCTCAATTCTTCCTGAGAAAGATAAGCTATCTCTGTAGCCATCACTTAAGGGATCTTCAGACTTTCAATGTGAATTCACACCAAACAACTCCCAGGAAGTTGTACAGCCTGAAGCCTCACACTGGTGAGACATCCGAGGCTCATAGCTTCTTGAACTGAGTAGGAACTGGGTGGGTCTCTGAAGAGCCAAACATGTAGGCAGCCACTGTAGCACTCCCTAACCTCTAAATTTACAAGCAAGTCTAAGAAATCTCTCTCTCTCTCTCCTCTCTCTCTCTCCTCTCTCTCTCTCTCTCTCTCTCTCTCTCTCTCTCTCTCTCCTTTCTCTCTCTCTCTCTGTGTCTCTCTCTCTGTCTCTCTCTGTGTGTCTCTCTGTCTCTCTCTGTGTCTCTCTCTGTGTCTCTGTGTCTCTCTGTCTCTCTCTGTCTCTCTGTGTCTCTTTCTCTGTCTCTGTCTCTGTCTCTCTCTCTCTCTCTCTCTGTGTGTGTGTGTGTGTGTGTGTGTGTGTGTGTGTGTGTGTGTTTTCTGTTCCACTAGACATCCTCTAACCAGTAAAATAAGAGATCTTTAGCATTTCAGTGAGCAAAAGCAAAAGCTCTGTAAGTACAAAGAAGAAACAGAGATGTGTGGCTTCCTTCACCTAGGAACTGAGGATTAGCCATCAGTCCGATCAGGCACAGTTACAAAAGAGGGTCCATAAAGGCAAAGTGCAATGAACCACCATAACCCAAACTACATTTTCTCATCACAGTTCAATAAAGATAAGAGCCGATAATAACAGAAAGGATCGAAATGCACAGCCATTTGGAAATTGTGACTGATAGAATTTTTCTTGAATGGCTGCTTCTGTTGTATGAGAACAAAGTTTACTAAATATCAAACCCAAACAAAATGGAATACGCTACTGTGAATGTGATCGATTTATCTCTAGCTCAGATTGCTGGGGATCACACTAGCCTCACGCGTGCTACACACTCACTACTGAGCTACACCATCCCCCTCACCCAAAATTCTATTCTCTGGACCCATTAGTAGCTTTGTTATGAGTATACTGTGGGCATAATCAAAATACTGATGAGCATGTAAGTTTTATATAATCTGATGATCCTTTAGATGATGATTCATATATTTAACCAAAATATTTTTAATACAAAATGCAAATTAATATCTTGAGTTGAAAGTCCTGATAATGATTCTAGAAAAGAGTGAAAACAAAGCATATAACCCTGGAAAAAAGATTCTGCTTTCCTAAAAGAGATCCTACTTCACTAATGGACACCATATGAAACTGCCCTCTGTGTACTTATCTTTATATCACAGGCCAGTGTAGCTCTCAGCATTCATCAGACTTTATGTTATGGTGATGATTAATCCAGAGACTCACAGTGCACTGGTCAAAGTGCAGAGAAAAAGAGACTATGGGAGTGCTCAGCCTTAATATCAATATCACCTCCCCTCTGCCCAAGGCTAGTGGATCATCACAGTGGAGAGCAGAAGAAGTCTAAGAGCCCGGGGGTGGTAAAGGACCATTGTGAAACACTGTTTTCTGGAAAAGACAGAGCCATTGCACATAAGAACTCACAGTAGCCATGGTTGTAAGCATAAGACAGGCACAGACTCAAGATAGCCACATTCCCAACATGGAAATGGAGGTGGGGGTGAGAAGGCAAAGTAGTCCTACCCTTAGTTGATGATTAAAAACTTTTATACAAATATGAAATTTTCAAACACCAGAAAGAGGAACATATAACTTGTTCAATTTTTCTCACTTCTACCTTTTATTATAATTTTTCCCATGTTGTTAATAAAAGCAGTTCTATTTTTCTCAGAATCTCTCTACAAATTGTTTTATTGCCATATACTTCTTTGAATGATTAAACTGTACAGTTTAGCTCATGGCCCCCACCTAACCACAGGAAATCTGAAATTATAGTTTCTCTAAACATACCACCTTTTTCATTTTGCATAATTTAGTTGCCTTACCCCTCAAGGTCCATTATTTTCATTCATTTGTTCATTTCATAAATACTTAAATGATTGAACTGTATGCTGGGTAACTCTAGCCATGAAAGATACAATAGGACAGAGAGGGACTCTGTATTTATACAGAGACGGCTTAGCCATTTTAGAACTCTGGCTACTCTTCTAAAGGGCAAGATTTGATTCCCAGCACCCACATGGTGGCTCACAGCTGTCTATAATGCCAATCCCAAGGGTTTGACAGCCTCTAAACTCTCTGGACACTGCATATGCAGGGTCCAAATACACAGATTCAATCAAAATATCCATAAAATAGAATAAGCAATTAACTTTAAAGAAAAAGATGCAGTTCCGACTATCAGTTTACTTCGTAGTAAGAAAACATGCATACATATACATAATGTGTTAAGTAAATATTTACCTAATTAACTAAACATACTACATATGTCCATAAAGTTCAGTTCTTTTCATGAAAGTAGCAATGTAGAAAAGCAGTATGTGCATTCTGTTGAAATTATCCTAAATCTGTATTTATACAGAACTAAGTATCCTTGTATAGAACAACTGATCCCTTTAGTTTCAAAACATCTCTTCACCCAGAATAAAACTGAGACCTCCACTAGCTTAGAAAAATATGGAGAAAAATGTTTCCTTTAAAGAGCACGCATTACAACAGCGTTTGAAATAGAATCCGCTAACTCTATAACTGAAAATGAAGTGCCCAGAAAAACAAATGATCCATTCTACTCTGAAATGTACTGCACCCTTGTGACAGTTGTTAGATGGTGGTATAATCCCTCTGGCAAGAACCCTGAGGGTTGCTCTTTCCCCCAAAAGGAAAAAAAGAATCAATTTGCACATAGTGCTTAGTCGACTATGACCTATTCATATAGCATAATTCCCAAGGTACTCAGCTCACAAATGGGGGCGCTTGCTGGATCTGTTGGTTGGAGCCAGTCTTTTAAAAGTTGAAGAAGGAAGGCCTCTAGGGGGGCTTATGTAAAAGAGAGAGACAGAAACTAATCCTTCATAGCCTGCTGGCAGTCTGCCAAGGTGTGCTAGAGGAATTCAAAAACACTGGTCCTGGAATGTAAGCCCATCTGGGAAGCTTGTCCGTGACGGGGAAGAAATCTTGGGGGGCTGCCGCTGCCACTGGGTACATTGACACTAAACCACCCAGTGGGAAGCAGCAACCGCGTCACCGTTTTTGACTTCAAGACACCCATATTTCAGACTCTCTCGGAGGGAGGGACAGAGATGAAAAATGATTTGTCTCTTGCACTGAAACATAAGCAAATGATTTATCTTAATTATTTTTAGATTGCAATATGTTGCCTCATATGTCAAATGTGCATTAAAGAGCAATTAGCTGAAATGTCAGCATTAAACGATTTGCTACTTAGCATTTCAAAAGCAGAAGCAAAAATTGATGAAAGCAAGAGTCGGTGTACACCAGTATGAAAAGATGAAAAGTTTTGTAACTGTAGACACTTGTTTCTGCTCAGAATTTGGAATAAAGATATTTCAAACAAGCCACAGTAACAAAGCATGCATTTGCATCTGTGTGCGCGTGCGCGCATGCGCGCGCAGGGGTTATGGGGCGCGCACGCATACACACGCATGTGTAGCTACATATCATTGTGGGCACGTGTACATAGTCAGATATACACAGCACAGTTCACTATCGTTTCTAAATTAAGGCCTATATACAAAATCTGGCCAGCCAGCTATGTTAGTATAGAATTTTTATAGACATACAGTCATGCCCACTCATGTATTGAAGTATGTTCAAACTACCATGATAGAGTCAAATAGTTGCAACAGAGACCACATGTTCTACATAGCCTAAAACATCCATCCTCTACGTGGAAAAATCAAGAGTAGGGAAAGTTAAGGTAGAAAACCCCGCTTGGAGCCGTGCGTAGCGTCGTACCAGGTCACACTCTTCACACGATGGCAAGCAGTGCACCGGAAGAGAGCTGTGACCTGAAGAGAGCCCCCATCTTACTAGAGACTGGTGCCAAGACTGCTGAAGATGGGGCTAAGAGCTGTGAGAAGGGTGTAACGAGTCGTTTCATACTCTCTCACCGACTCCAAATGTGTTACTATGAATCGTGCTCGAAAACAACATGAGTCCTAGGTACTGGACGGAATATTAGAAAAAAAGTCGGGGCAGGGAGTGGGAGGGGAGACATCCAATAATAACAATAGACAGCCTTTCAGAAGAAAATATTAAGAATCTTGAAGGAAAGAAGCACAGGGTACTGTAATAAAACCTCAAAATGATATTTTTCAATTAAATGGAAAATTTTTGCAGAGGGAAAAAAACTTTAAACAAAAATTCCTCTTTTTTTTTCTAGGTTTTTCAAGGCAGTATTTCTCGGTATAGTCCTATCCTTGTAGACCAGGTTAGTCTCGAACCAGGCTGGCCTTGAACTCAGACATCCACACGTATCTGCCTCCCGAGTGCTGGGATTAAAGGCACACACTACAGCCACCTGATTTACTTCTGACAAAATTTCTTATACAAAACTCCAGAAAACACAGACAGATGCACACTGACCAATATGATTATCCAGAAATCAAAAACGTTGACCTTTTGAAAGATAGCAGTGATTGAATATAAAAACAACCTAAAAAGAGGACAAAATATCGGCAAGGCCTATGTCAGATAGAGGACTCATACCTACCTAGGCTACATAAAGAATTTAAAGAGCTCAATAAGAAAGAAAGCAATTGAAAAAAAGTCACAAAAATGTTCCACAGATACAGGTGACAAATAAACATGTGAACAAAACCACCATCCAAAGAGCACACAGGGACAGGCCCATGGCTCCAGCTGCATATGTAGCAGAGGATGCCCTTGTTGGGCAACAATGGGAGGAGAGGCCCTTGGTCCTGCCAAGGCTGGACCCCCCCCCCAATGTAGGGGAATGTCAGAGCAGGGAGGCACGAAGTGAGTGGGGTTGGTTTGGGAGGGGGACCACCCTCATAAAAGAAGGGGGAGGGGGATGGAATAGGGGTCAAAAATTTTAAAAATAAAAAAACACCAACATTAGTAATTAGAAAAAAAATACTGTTATTTATACATTAAACCACAAGGAGAAACTATTACATGCCAATCGATATGGATAAAATTGAAGACTGGCCATCCCAACTGACGTCAAGGATGCAGAGGATCTGAAACTCACACACGACTGCTGGGAATGTAAATGTTTCTACTACTTTGATTTTTTTTCTTCTGTTCAGTCTCTTAAAAATTCAATCATCTAATCATTCGGCCCTAGGAATTTCTCAACAAAACATACAACCACGTTTGTATAAAGATTTACACACAAATAGTCATAGTGCCCTTATTTTCAATAAGATGTCCAAACATGGTAAACAATTAAATGTCTACCGGTGGTTTGATAGATAATCGGTGGCACTCTCATTAAACAGAATACTACACAGAAATAAAACTTAGTGAATCACTGACATGCTCAGTGCTGGCTTGAGTGAGAAGTGTCTCCCGCAGGCTAGCATAGTTGAACGTGTGGTCTCTGGTTGGTGGTATTGTCTGGGGAGGTTTGAGAATGTTTACAATGGGGAAACTTGCTAGAGGAAGTGTGCTGGGGGCTGGCTTTGAAAGAATGTAGCCTTGCCCGGTTCCAGTTAGCTCTCACTTTCATTGTGGTATTTTAATTACAGCATCAAAAAGTACCAACGGCGCTCAGCAAGTATTAACTTGAAAGATCATTGTACTAAGGGAGAAAAAAAGTTAAACAAAATGGAATACATTCTTGCTCCTTCTGATTCAGTAAGAATTAGAATTCTTTAATTCTATGTAAGATGCTAAGATACGCTGAGGTTCACAAATCAATGGTGGCTCAGAAGAGATGGGTCAAGGAGTAAAGAAAGACGGCCAGGAAGGGCATGAGAAAGACAGGAGGACATTCTGTGGGTAGTGAGTATGTATGTTACAATGAATCAAGCTGAGTAATTTATAGACGTGCATTTTAATGGCGTGTGTGTACAGCGTGCATTACACTGTAATGAGGCAGCTCTAAAGGAGGAAATATGAAGAAGTGCTTCACAAAAACCAATTTCATTTGGAGCCAAGTTGATTATAATATATATCAATATTTATTGACCCTCCAGGCAATTTTGTATATATCTTACTTCATTCGACCATCATAACATATCATATGAGACAGGTCCTACTGACTTCACCTAAGGGATAATAAAACCGAGTTGAGAGTGCCCAGTAATTCCCTGAGTAACCACTTGCTTTTGAATTCTGCAGCGCCAACCCACTCTCCAACATGCTCTGCCTCACTGACAGTCTCATTTTAAGAAACAATTATCAAGTAATACATTAACTTAATACCCATACTAAGTTCCACTAACCACTCAAACCACACTTAATTACTAACATTTATAAATCAGCCCTACTTCATACAAGTATTTATCCCCAAGTAAAAAAGTCTCACCTATAGCATTTTAGGAAGTGAATGGCTTTAGTTTTCCTGGCCTACAATAAATACTAAGACACGACTAAATATTTATGTACAAGAGAATGAAGTAAGAACCATCTGTCCTGTGTGATATATAAAAATTATCCTAAATGAGACCAAAGCTAGTTGAAAGAACTAAAACTTTAAGTTCCTTAGGAAACACTGGAGTTGATCTTGGTGGCTTTAAATTTGGCAACAAACTCCTGTGACACCAACTTAAGCCTAGCATAGAGGACTGTGTCTCATTGCCTGACATTCTTTTCTGTAGGAGGATGCTTGAATGGAGTTTGGGGATCCGTATAGTTACTTAGCAAAAGCAAGGGTTGCCTTATGAGCCAAGGTCCTTGAAAGGACACCATTGTCTCCTTAAAAGACAATCTTCCTTGAACAGACACTGGTGAGCCATTCGGGATTGTATGCTTTCTGTGGCCTTTCACTTCCAGGAGGCTTCACAGCATAATGTCCGAGCTGTCTCTTATTTTTCCATTCAGTCTGTCACATCCGTCACAGAAAAACCAACTGAAGCTTTGTGTCAAATGAATTACTACTTCCAAATCACAGAAAGTTTGCAAATTAACAGCATGTGTTAACACATTATTTTATTTAAATAAATGAGAGCTTCCAAAAAGCTCTGCCAGCCTCACCACAGTGGTTAGGATTATGGATTTCCAAGGATTTTATTAACTGACAACTTTGCAAAGGAACAAAAAAATGATTTATTTCTCTATTACAAAAGAAAGGATGAGAACAGACACAAAATTTTTCACTGTGTTCACTGTGTCTAATTTTTTTCACTGTGTTCTTAAATGTATCTAATGTCTCTTGAAAGAACTCTTTCACACTCAGTTTGAAGGTGCCAGTCTCTCTTTCTAGCATCCACCGTTGTTTACTTCCGGGAATACAAACCTCTGTTTACTTGGGACAGATCTAAACTCTCGAAAAGAGACGCCTCATTGACTAACAGATGCCAACCAGATCCTCAACATGGTTTGCTTTCAGTTATCCGAAAAACATCATCTTTCATCTTTGCTGGTCACATTGGTCATGGATACTCATGGTTATGAGCTATGGCTGCCCCCTCCATGGCACCTAAAACACATCTCACTATACAAAAAAATACCACTTGCATTCATATTAGACATGTGTGCTTGCACATGTGTCTGTATTGTGTGACACTTTGAAGTAGACACAGAACTTTAGTTTCGCAGGTCGGGAACTAGGTGTTGATTCAGATAGAGGCATGAACACAACCGCCTCCACCAGTAGGATTCTGCGGCTACGCTGAAGGACTTGTATGTCCTAAATTAGAAGAAAGAGTATACCTATCATGGCCAATCTCTCTTCAAATGTAGAAATTTCCTCTTTGGTGTCCCTGACTTTGGCTGGAATACTTCTAACCAGAGTTTTCATGATCTCAAAATAAGTTGTACTTTCTTGAGCACCTAAAATTTATGGGAAGTTACTCATAGATAAGATTTAAAAATAAATCTGCTCCAGGTCGTTTACCTGCTGGCCTTAGATCAATCAGCTGAGGCTAAAATGTCTGTTCTTTTGTGGGAAGAGGAAGGATGAGGCATTCTAGTGGGGGGCATATAAAAAGGAGCATGTTGTACAGTGAAATGACCAGTAGGCAAACTAATTATTAATAGGCTGTGAGTTAATTTGAGGAGATACTCTGAGAGACTAATTTCAAAATGAACATGTTCCATTAAGCTGGCTGCGTCAGTTTCTGGGCTCAGGACTTCCTCTACAAGTAAAGCTATTTAACTAGTCGAGAGTTACAAGCCCAAGTGTTTTCAAGGGAGAGAGAAGCAGACCAATGGACAGATGACAAGAAAGAACATGGGTGACAGTATCAATCTAAAGAGCTGTAGGCTCACAGAAGACTTGAAAATAAGTCCAATGAGAGCCCTCAACCCAACAAATACACCTGCAATCACAGTCTGGACTTTAGGCTTATGGTTGCTTCCCTTAGGCTACACCATCTTTCAACATAACAGGCTTCTTCCACCAATAACACCTACAAGTTTGTGGTCAAGTGGTCCCTCACCATATTGTTTTCTGAGAAGCCTGCTTTCTACAGGTTACCTGAACTTCTATCTGTATTCTGCAACGAGATGTTATTTTCACATTATATATTCCTTTATTTTTCTGTAATTCATCTCTCCAGCTTACTTCTTCCAATGTTTCTCTCCCATAGAAATTTCATCTCCATCCTTATATAAGAAACTAGATGTGTTTTTCTAGGAATATATAGTTCCCTCCAGGAATAAGAGGATCTGTCTTAAATCAGAGGTATACGTTAGAAGATGGCAATCCAGGATGCCCCTTGCCTGTAGAACTGAGTCAGTTGTGGGAAATGGGATTAAATGTTTCAGTATTCCATCACATGTATGGCTTTCCTCATCTTTGATGTACTTGTATCACACTAAAAAAATAAGATGAAATCGGACTGAAGAGTTGGCTCAAGGGATAAAGTACTTGACATATAAGCCATGAGGAATTAAATTCAGATCCACAAAACTGGATATGTAGAGATAGAGATGGAGATGGAGATGGATATAGATAGATAACTGGATATAGTGCTCCAGTGTCTGTAATCCCAGACTTTCTACTGGGACACAGGAGGTGGAGAAAGGAGAATCCCCATGTGATGGTAGAGTTAACTGTCAACTTGGCAGAATGTAGACTCACCTGGGAGATAGGGCTCTAGCTTGTCTATGGGGGATTGTCTAGAGTATATGAATTGAGGTGTGAAGACCTGCTAACTCTGGATGGTACTATCCCTCAGTCAGGTGATCTTGTATTACATAAGAGTGCAGTAAGTGAGCTAAACACAGGTGTGCGTGGAGTCATTGCTCTCTTCTTCTTCTTACTATGCATGTTATGTGACCAGCTGCTTGTAGCTCCTGGTGTCATGACTTCTCCACCTTGATGGACTTTACCTGGATCATGACCTAAAACTCAACTTTTAACACTTAGGTGGCATTCATTGGAACATTTTGTCATAGCAACTAAAGAAGAGACTAAAACACCCTAGAAGCTTTTAGATCAGCTAGCCTAGAATACACAGTTTATAAAGGCATACACTGGACATATAATAAGAGGTCTGCTCTCAAACAGTGTGAAAGGTAGGAGTCACACCATAAATCGTTCTCTGACCTCCACAAGAGCAACATGGTGCATGTGTAGATGCATCTTCATTCATAAACATGCACATACCGAGACAAAGATATATATCCCTACATCACATACAAATGTACATACACACAAACAGGAATACATCCTTATAAAGCACACACACACACACACACACATACACACACACACACACACACAGAGACAGAGACAGAGACAGAGACAGAGAAAGACAGACACAGACAAAGAGAGAGACAGAGGGAGAGAGACAGACAGAGACAGAGACAGAGATGCACAAGATATTTTTAAGACAAATTACTATGCTCTTAATCCAGTGGTTGGTTTGATTGAATGTGCTTATGACAGCTTGTATATATTTGTTAAAATAATTGTGAAAAACAGTGAAGATAGACTTTTATCTATTGATCAAACAATAAGAATTAGTTTTTAAATTGTGATGTGCTGCGAGTAACACTAGACTTTGGGGAACTGAATGGCACAAGGTCATTCTCTGTCCCTGAGTAAATCAATCATTTTTTTTGTACAAGACTATTTGTTGTAACTTATTTTTCCAATCTAGAAAGTCTGATGCTTATCATGCTTAGTACATAGAATTGTTGTGAGAACAGAAACTAAGATTACATTTACTTTATAAAATATAAAGAAGTATACAATGGAAGATGTAATTAAATTTATTGACAATCTCAGATTCTGAGACCTAGTAGTTGTAAAAGGCTAGTTCTATTGTTGCAAAAGTAGAAAGAGAGAAAGATAAATTTTAAAAAGTAATATGTCCTCAAAGATATTAGAGACCTTTGAAAACAACAAAGAAGACAAAACTAAAACTCCAGGTAGGCAGATCACTTCTGAGAGGAACTGGTCATAGGCTGCCATTTATGTTTTCTGGGGATACTTGCTGAATGTAAGCTAGGCACACACAGAGGTTGGCCCAATTCCAGATCACTACTGTGGAAGAGAAAAACCAGGAAAATGTTCAGCTACGGTAGAGAGATAAAGGACACTTTATAAACCTGAAACCCTCATAGCCTGCAGTCCCAGCTCCTGGGACATGTGTGTGGTTTAGATGGTCTCCAATAGGTTTGCAGTCTAAGCCTGAAGTTCCTAAAAGGCAAGGTAAGATCCCCTGACACTTTATAGTATTCAGGAAGTCTACTTGTCAAGGGAGAGAGCTCCCTTAATTCCACGAGCAAGACTTCCTAGTTTCCTGTAAGAATCTTGGTTAGTTCTTAAAGAGGCCCAGGGAAGGTGGTGGAGAGCTCATCTGGGACCTTTCATGACACAGATGTGGAACTTCTATAGTCTCTCAGGAATGAAAGGAATAATCAATACGCATTCAGCAAAACACCATGAGAGCTGTTGTTGCACTTTGGCTATAAAGTATAGTCCAAAGAGGCTCATGCCTTAAAGGTTTGGTTCTCAGCCTCTGACTCTGTTAAGAGGTGATTGGATCCTGAGGACTCTACCTCACCTGTGGATGGGCTTATATTAAACCAGGTTGGAGGAAGTTTTTCTTGAGAGTTTGATACATGAATATTGTATTTATATTAGAGCCATTCTCACCTGCTCCTGCTCCTCTTATGCCCTTTCACTTCCCCCAAAATTCATGACATCTTCTATATTATTACTGCTACATGCAATGTGTGTGTATGTATGTATGTATATATATATATATATATATATATATATATATATATATATATTCCATTTAGTACTGCTTGTATATTCATGTTTAGGACTGATCACTTGGGATTGGATAAGCCCTCAGTGAGCTCATCCTTACAGAAACTAACCCTCTCTATCTTATCTAGGCCTGGAGCCTTCTGAAACTTTATGTATCCACACTGACAAGTCAACCGGCATTGTCATTCCACAGGGATTTTTTTTTTTAAGGAAACCATAATGTTGAGCTTTTCCTGCCATTGTCTAGAAAGCACTATCTAGCAGAAAGCAGCCTGACCCTTTGGCTCTTACAATCTTTCTGCCAGCCAGCACTTCTGTCATGTGCCTTGGACGCTAGGTATAGGGTTTCTATTGTGTCATTTGGGCATGGACACACCACTACCCTTTGTTTTCTGCATTTTAACCAGTTGTGACTTTTTATAATGGTCTCTGTGTGTTGTGTTTTGATGAGGACTGTCAGGAGCTATATTTATCTACAGGTATAAGGATAAGTGTTTAGAATGCAGTTCAGAAATTACTTTTGTTTAATAAAATGCCAATACTGGGGGTATCTTCTAGAGCCCATGATCTCTGTAGCCTTGGTAGTTTGGTAAGCTTTCCGTACCAGACATGAATTCCCTCCTTTCGAATGTGTTTCAAGTTCATCAGTCAGCCATTGGTTACCCCCCAAGACAAAAGCACCATTACCACATATTTGCCAGGCCCATCATTATTACAGTTCCCAGGACTGACAGATTCCTAGGACTCCCAATAGCGTTTCTCCCTTGGCAGCTTGTATGGTACATAACACGACTATGAGAGCTGGTCCTCTGGACTGTACTTCCACGTCCGTTCCAGTTCAACTCCTCCGAGTCCTGTGTATAAAGTGTGCTGTCCACAGCGATAGGGTTGTGATGGTTTGAATATGCTCAGCCCAGGGAGTGGCACTATTAGAAGGTGTGGCCCTGTTGGAATTGGAAAAGGTGTTTCACTATAGATGTGGGCTTTAACATCCTTGTCCTAGCTGCCTGTAAGTCAGTATTCTGCAAGCAGCCTTCAGATGAAGATGTAGAACTCTCAGCTCCTCCTGCACCATTGCCTGCCTGGATGCTGCCATGTTCCTACCTTGATGATAATGGACTGAACCTCTGAAGCTGTTGTCCTTGTAAGAGTTGCCTTGGTCATGGCATCTGTCCACAGCAGTAAAACCCTAAGACAAGGGTCTTACCTTCAAGTTCTCAGAGGCGACACTTCCGTTTCTTGATGATCTAGGGGTGGGATGCCACAGTGAAGTCTGAAAATTTGTTCCTCTGCATACACTCCAAACAGGTATTCAATTCAGTTGTTATTCAAAAAAACTAAAAAGTAATCCATCCACTTGCACACAAAAGTCCCTGAGCTGATCATATGAAGCATGTGACATAATAGCCTATGTACTGACAACCTGAGGATACTCTGGGGAAGTTCGGCTTCCCATGGATGGCATCAGAGAGCTCACTCTGCCACCACTCGTCGTCCTCAAGATCACAGTCTTGCCTCCTTCTTCGTACTTTATTGTTTTGTTTTGTTTTGTTTTAAATCTCCCAATTGTTGGTCCTTCCCCAACAATTCATTCCAGTAGCAAAGCATTCCTTTGTGCAGATGCTCCTTTCAGACACTCAAAAATTGTAAGGCAAACCTCAATGCACAGCCTCATCTGCTTGGTAATATCTAGACCACAGGCAGGAAGACACGGGGGACATTTTCTCCACAGTGTTTTCTCTGCCATCTTGTCCTCAGCTATAATCCTCAGCTAATAGCCTCCAACAGAAACCCAGTCATTCGTAACATCATGAAAGCATTCTGTTGCCCCAGTTGCAGTTGGCTTGCTCCGGATCTGTAAGAACTTGTTGATATTACATCAGAAATCCCTTCTGTGGGACTTACAAGGATTTTCAGGGTCAAAACTTTACCTACTCACCCTTGCTCAACAGCACCGTGGTGAAGGAAAAGCTTGACCACTGTAGAGGTTATTGAATTGTATACCCAGAGACAACACACACACACACACACACACACACACACACACACACACACACACACACACACGAGGAAAGAGATACATGCAGATGGGAAAGCAAGCACACACCTAGAAACCCCAGACTTGGGAAGAAGGAATAATCGTGTCTGGAGATCGAGGCCAGCCTGGGTGACATAGCAAGACCCTGTCTCAAACAGCAGCAGCAGAAACAGTGGATACTTAGTCAAAAACAGCAGAATGACAACTTCCTCCTAGGTGTTATTGCCATGTATATATTTTTTCAGAAAGCTTCTAATGAACTGCAAAGAGCTGTACTGCACCTTTAATTCAAAATATTAACGCAACCCTTCCACTAAACAATACACAATATATTTAATGAGCCATTTTGCTTTGTAAGGGTGAACAGACTGGCTTACTAATGTACTGTGAAATCTGTATTTTATTAGCAGGGTCCTTGTCAGGAACATTTTAGAGTTAAAACCCCACTGCCCTGTCTCTTTTCCTTGTTCTAAAGTTGAAGAAGATCATTTATGAGCTCATGGATTTAAAGATCATCCCATCTAAGACCACACAAACAAGCAGAGGGAGGCAGACATTTTTCTAGAACAAGCATAGCTGCAGTGAGATGAGACTCTCGAAAGCAAGAAAAGGACAGACACAGAGTTGTAACTTCCTTGCTAAATAAAAGTTGTCTTATTTAAAGCCAAACTCAATCCTGCGTTTCAGTTTAAACAATCACGCTTCTGAGGATGTAAGTACAATTTTAAAATGCTCACTTGTTCATCGCTGAGTAATTTGTATTTTTTTCCTGTACATTCCATAAACACTGTAGTTTAGGATGCAAATGGCAAAACCACTGTACTTCACTGTTGCTGCTACAGGGATGCGGCTGTAACAACAATCCCTCCTACATCTGTCACTCCTCGGGAGGACCATTAGCACATGGCATAAACAGCAGTTATTGGCTTGTTTTCTAATTCCTTTTTTTCCCCTCCTGGATGAGAAGCGATCGTTTATCTGGGTCGTCAATCTTAAAGTTTTCAAATGCCCAGCTTAGGAAGTCAAGCCTCATTGGGGAAAAAGGGCACACAGTGCGGGGAGCTTCCCTTCTGCTTCAAAAGGCATGAATCCCCTTGAGCCAGAGCAAAATGGCTGTGGACCACAGGGCAGTCTGTAACACTTGACTTTTCATAGGCTTCCAGGAGACAGAAGGACCGGGGTTAGATGTTTTCCTGAATGTTTGCAACAGCTATATTTGCAACATTAGAGGAACAGTTTGACAACATTCCTAGAAATGTCCTCTGGAAACAAGTCTAAATTTAGAAGAAATATTTTTGCTAACCCGTAAACAACAGCTTTACACTAACGAGTTGCATATAAATCTCTCAGTTTGGGTTAATCACGACTGATTATGAGAGAAAATGCACCCTTTGCATGCCTTCCCACTGAATCTGCAATGAGCACCACTGTGATTTTTTTTCTTTTTTTAATCCAGTAAAAAGCCACTTAGACTTAGCTTCTGCCTGATTCTACCAAAATGTTAAAATGCCTGGTTTGAGAAAACTGTCTTTGTGTAACAGTCATTTGGGTCTAGAGGTTATGTTTAAGTTGTGATATTTTTAAAAAAGATCTTGAGACCATGGAGTCATCTCTGCGAACACTATTTGATGCAACTGAATAACCTGTGATACAGCAAAAATGAATTGCTAACAATTGTGAGAGACAGGGAACTTAACCAGCTGCTGCTGGGTGCAGTTTCAATGAATGTAAGGTTCTTGCTGTTGTTGTTGTTGTTGTTTGAAGCAAACAGAGTACAAAGTCCCTGTTTAATGTCACAGTTAATGATTAATTTTTAAGTGACAAATCTTTCTTCTCTCTGTTCCCCTCCCTGCTCTGGTAGCTCTTTAACTTTGAAGTGGTTGATCTAACAAAACTGAGAGAGAGAGAGAGAGAGAGAGAGAGAGAGAGAGAGAGAGAGAGAGAGAGAGAGCCCACAAAGCCCCCTTCAAGAACCAAACTTCCTTCTGGAAGCTTTCTTTTGTTCCAGAGAGGACAATCCATCCTTACCCCTCATTAGTTCTAATAAACCCAGACAGGTGGCTGCCCTTCTCAAAAGACTTGCTTCAAGACTGTATCAAAAGTTATGTCTCCACACATCAGACGAAGTGCAGAATTTAGCCACCTGCTGTTGAACTCAGTTTGTGTGGCCTGCCATCTTCGATTACTTAGAGAAGAGGGAGAAAAAAAAAAACAAAAACAAAAAAACAAAAACCAGGAAACCTTCTTTAATAGGGCAGGAACATTTGCCTTGAATTACCCAGATCAGGTTGTCTAAGCCACTGTCCTTATAAATAAAGTTTTATTGGAACACGGCCATGCTTGTTCATTTGCATATTTTCTAAGGATGTCTCACGCTGCAATTGTAGCATTGGGTACATAGGACAAATGGCCTACAAACCCTAAAATATTCACTGTATGAACTTTGGCAGAAAGTTTGCCAGCTCCTGGGAGATATATACCTCACCCTTCTTATTTTCACTTTCCTAGAAGTAGCCAACGAGGTAAAAAAATAAAAATGGTGCAGTTGATAGTAACATCTTGTTGTTGATGGTGACGTTAATTACTCCCAATTTTAGGGAAGCAAAGGCATATCATTTCACCCAGGACTGTAAAAAATATACCAATATGCAAATTGACATGGTTTTAGTTTTGCCACGGCCTCAAAGGACGTTTAAAATTCTCCCCGCTGAAAATCACATCTTACTCAGTTAAAGATATTTGTTACTCTGATACGTGTGGTTTTCCCTTTAATTGCTGCAGGGATTTGAATTGCGGGTGAAATCAAACGTTAAAATTCTGAGCCTTTTGCAAACTTGTCATTATGCACGCTATAGGCAAGTTAGTAATTTAGTTATGCCAATGATTGCGATAAGATACATCATTGCCGCACTATAATGCATAAACAGGTTTTATGTTCTTCTGCATAATATTAGAACCTCAGATTTATGGAGTCACAGGGCTGTTATCATCATCCAATTTTTAAATAAGGTAGCAAGTGGTGATTTATGTCACATATAAAGAAGTTTCCTTGTCAAGGTGTTTGCTGATCCATGGCATATAATTTGGATAAATGAGAGGAGCCTTTGATGGGGTCATTAGGAATTATTTGCATTCATGGCTTCTTAAAAAGTTGTTTGTAGCTGTTGTTATTAATCTCAGGTGGCATTCCCCTAGTCTTTCACAATACATTTTGGTTCTTTAGCATAGCCACTATAATAGGGTTTACATCAAAACTTTTAAAATGATAATATGTACATGAAGACCTACCCATTGTGTGCTTTATGATCAAACAACACACAAGAAGGCAACTTCATTTAGAAGTCTTGCTCAAAAGCAACTTTCTTCTTCCTCTTCCTCTTCTTCCTCTTCCTTTTCTTTTTCTTTCTCTTCTTCCTTCTCCTCCTCCTCTACTTCTCCTCCCCCTCTCCCTCTTCCTTTCCTGCATCTGATCTGATCTGATCTGATCTGATCTAATCCCTAGAATCCAACTACTGACCTACAGGAAATACAAAGGAACACATTAACTGCATAACGAGGCTGCATCTTCCCAAATCCACATTGACATTGCCTAACCAAATAAATGCCCAGAGGACAAAATAAAGTAGGACTCATAAAGGCAACATTAGGCAGTTATAATGGATTTGCCTTATTCAGGTCCAGATTCAAACGAACAGTTAAAAATATATCCATGACCTTTAAGAAGTGTTTAGAAAGTGGAGCCCTTACTGGTTGCATGATGAAAGAGCTGCTCTTAGCTTTTGAATGCTATCGAGGAACTGCTGGGGTAGAGTTGGGTTGTGCCGATGCTGTTATTTTAAATGACTCTTCATCCTTAGAGACTCCGCTGAAGTCCTGGTGCCGAAATGTGTGGTGCTCAGGATTTGTTCAATACAGTAAGGAGAGTTGAGCACAATGCTGCCTACTTCCAGCCTAAGCTGCTTTCGAGGATACGGTACAAGGTTCAAAGGATAAGTAATAGCGGCTGGACATAGCGGCACATATCTTTTATCTCAGCACCTGAGAGGCTGAGGTCTGATGGTTGTGAGTTCAAAGCTACCCTGACTACAGAGGAAGAACTTGACTCAAAAGAGAAATGGGGAAAGGAGA